>NW_027276208.1:0-42934 GCF_030028105.1 Mobula birostris
CATTGAATCCTGTTAAAGTCACTACTCCTTCTCTCAGTGAATCCTGTTAGTCAGTATTCCTTCTCTGATTGACTTCTGTTACAGTCACTACTCCATCTCATTGAATCCTGTTACAGTCACTATTCCATCTCATTGAATCCTGTAACAGTCACTATTCCATCTCATTGAATCCTGTTAGTCAATTTTACTTCTCTCATTGAATCCTGTTAGTCACTTTTCCTTCTCTCATTGAATCCTGTTATAGTCACTATTCCATCTCATTGAATCCTGTTACAGTCACTATTCCATCTCATTGAATCCTGTTACAGTCACTACTCCTTCTCTCAGTGAATCCTGTTAGTCAGTAGTCCTTCTCTGATTGAATTCTGTTTCAGTCACTACTCCATCTCATTGAATCCTGTTTCTGTCACTATTCCATCTCATTCAATCCTGTTACAGTCACTTTTCCTTCTGTCATTGAATCCTGTTACAGTCACTATTCAATCTCATTGAATCCTGTTACAGTCACTGTTCCTTCTCTCATTGAATCCTGTTACAGTCACTATTCCATCTCATTGAATCCTGTTACAGTCACTATTCCATCTCAATGAATCCTGTTACAGTCACTATTACTTGTCATTGAATCCTGTAACAGTCACTACTCCTTCTCTCAGTGAATCCTGTTAGTCAGTACTCCTTCTCTGATTTGAAATTCTGTTACAGTCACTACTCCATCTCATTGAATCCAGTTAGTAACTATTACTTCTCTCATTGAAACCTGTTACAGTCACTATTCCATCTCATTGAATCCTGTTACAGTCACTATTCCTTCTTTCATTGAATCCTGTTAGTCACTACTCCATCTCATTGAATCCTGTTGCAGTAAGTATTCCTTCTCATTGAATCTTGTTAGTCACTATTCCATCTCATTGAATCCTGTTACAGTGACGTTTCTTTCTCTTATTGAATCCTTTTACAGTCACTGTTCCATCTCGTCGAATCCTGTTGCAGTCACTTTTCCTTCTCTCATTGAATCCTGTTATAGTCACTATTCCATCTCATCGAATCCTATTACAGTCACTTTTCCTTCTCTCATTGAATCCTGTTATAGTCACTATTCCATCTCATTGAATCCTGTTACAGTCACTATTTCTTCTCTCATTGAATCCTGTTACAGTCACCATTCTGTCTGATTGAATCCTGTTACATTCACAATTCCATCTCATTGAATCCTGTTACAGTCTCTGTTCCTTCTTTCATTGAATACTGTTACAGTCACTACTCCATCTCATTGAACCCTGTTACAGTCAATATTTCATCTCATTGAATCCTGTTACAGCCACTATTCCATCTCATTGAATCCTGTTAGCAACTATGCTTTCTCTCATTGAATCCTGTTACAGTCAGTATTCCATCTCATTGAATCCTGTTACAGTCACTATTCCTTTTCATTGAATCCTGTTAGTCACTACTCCATCTCATTGAATCCTGTGGCAGCCACTATTCCATGTCATTGAATCCTGTTACAGTCACTATTCCTTCTCTCATTGAATCTTGTTAGTCATTACTCCTTCTCTGATTGAATCGTGTTAGTCACTATGGCATCTCATAAAATCCTGTTACAGTCACTATTCCATCTCATTGAATTCTATTACAGTCAGTATTCCATCTCATTGAATCCTGTTACAGTCACTACTCCTTCTCTCAGTGAAACCTGTTAGTCAGTACTCCTTCTCTGATTGAATCCTGTTACAGTCACTATTCCATCTTATTGAATCCTGTTACAGTCACTTTTCCTTCTCTCATTGAATCCTGTTACAGTCACTATTCCATCTCATTGAATCCTGTTACAGTCACTTTTCCTTCTCTCATTGAATCCTGTTACAGTCATTATTCCATCTCATTGAATCCTGTTAGTCAGTACTCCTTCTCTGATTGAATTCTGTTACAGTCACTACTCCATCTCATTGAATCATGTTACCGTCACTATTCCATCTCATTGAATCCTGTTACAGTCACTTTTCCTTCTCTCATTGAATCCTGTTACAGTCAGTATTCCATGTCATTGAATCCTGTGAGTCACTATTCCTTCTCTCATTGTATCTTGTTAGTCACTATTCCATCTCATTGAATCCTGTAACAGTCACTATTCCATCTCATTGAATCCTGTTACAGTCACTATTCCATCTCAATCAATCCTGTTACAGTCACTTTTCTTTCTCTCATTGAATCCTGTTACAGTCACTATTCAATCTCATTGAATCCTGTTACAGTCACTGTTCCTTCTCTCATTGAATCCTGTTACAGTCACTATTCCATCTCATTGAATCCTGTTATAGTCACTATTCCATCTCATTGAATCCTGTTACAGTCACTATTACATCTCATTGAATCCTGTTAAAGTCACTACTCCTTCTCTCAGTGAATCCTGTTAGTCAGTATTCCTTCTCTGATTGACTTCTGTTACAGTCACTACTCCATCTCATTGAATCCTGTTACAGTCACTATTCCATCTCATTGAATCCTGTAACAGTCACTATTCCATCTCATTGAATCCTGTTAGTCAATTTTACTTCTCTCATTGAATCCTGTTAGTCACTTTTCCTTCTCTCATTGAATCCTGTTACAGTCACTGCTCCATCTGATTGAATCCTGTTACAGTCACTATTCCATCTCATTGAATCCTGTTACAGTCACTATTCCATCTCATTGAATCCTGTTACAGTCACTATTCCATTTCATTGAATCCTGTTACAGTCACTGCTCCTTCTCTCAGTGAATCCTGTTAGTCAGTACTCCTTCTCTGATTGAACTCTGTTACAGTCACTACTCCATCTCATTGAATCGTGTTACAGTCAGTATTCCATCTCATTGAATCCTGTTACAGTCACTTTTCCTTCTCTTATTGAATCCTGTTACAGTCAGTATTCCATCTCATTGAATCCTGTTACAGTCACTTTTCCTTCTCTCATTGAATCCTGTTACAGTCACTATTCCATCTCATTGAATCCTGTTAGTGATTATTCCTTCTCTCATTGTATCTTGTTACAGACACTATTCCATCTCATTGAATCCTGTTACAGTCACTACTCCTTCTCTCAGTGAATCCTGTTAGTCAGTACTCCTGCTGTGATTGAATTCTGTTACAGTCACTACTCCATCTCATTGAATCCAGTTACAGTCACTATTCCATCTCTTTGAATCCTGTTACAGTCACTATTCCTTCTCTCATCGAATCATGTTACAGTCACTATTCCATCTCATTGAATCCTGTTACAGTCACTATTCCATCTCATTGAATCCTGTTAGTCACTTCTCCTTCTCTCATTGAATCCTGTTAGTCACTTTTCCTTCTCTCATTGAATCCTGTTATTCACTACTCCATCTCATTGAATCCTGTTACAGTCACTACGCCATCTCATTTAATCCTGTTACAGCCACTATTCCATCTCATTGAATACTGTAACAGTCACTATTCCTTCTCTCATTGAATCCTGTTACAGTCACTATTCCATCTCATTGAATCCTGTTACAGTCACTATTCCTTCTTTCATTGGATCCTGTTAGTCACTACTCCATCTCATGGAATCCTGTTACAGTAAGTATTCTATCTCATTGAATCTTGTTAGTCACTTTTCCATCTCATTGAATCCTGTTACAGTGACGTTTCCTTCTCTCATTGAATCCTGTTACAGTCACTATTCCATCGCATCGAATCCTGTTACAGTCACTTTTCCTTCTCTCATTGAATCCTGTTACAGTCACTATTCCATCTCATTGAATCCTGTTACAGTCACTATTCCTTCACTCATTGAATCCTGTTACAGTCACTAATCCATCTCATTGAATCCAGTTACATTCACGATTCCATCTCATTGAATCCTGTTACAGTCACTACTCCTTCTCTCAGTGAATCCTGTTAGTCAGTACTCCTTCTCTGATTGAATTCTGTTACAGCCACTAGTCCATCTCATTGAATACTGTTTCTGTCACTATTCCATCTCATTGAATCCTGTTACAGTCACTATTCCATCTCATTCAATCCTGTTATAGTCACTTTTCCTTCTGTCATTGAATCCTGTTACAGTCACTATTCCATCTCATTGAATCCTTTTACAGTCACTACTCCATCTCATTGAATCCTCTTACAGTCACTATTTCATCTCATTGAATCCTGTTACAGCCACTATTCCATCTCATTGAAGCCTGTTACAGTCACTATTCCTTCTCTCATTGAATCCTGTTAGTAACTATGCTTTCTCTCATTGAATCCTGTTACAGTTAGTATTTTATCTCATTGAATCCTGTTACTATTCCTTTTCATTGAATCCTGTTAGTCACTACTCCATGTCATTGAATCCTGTGACAGCCAGTATTCCATGTCATTGAATCCTGTTACAGTCACGATTCCTTCTCTCATTGAATCTTGTTAGTCAGTACTCCTTCTCTGATTGAATCGTGTTACAGTCACTATTGCATCTCATTGAATCCTGTTACAGTCACTATTCCATCTCATTGAATCGTGTTACAGTCACTATTCCATCTCATTGAATCCTGTTACAGTCACTTTTCCTTCTCTCATTGAATCCTGTTACAGTCACTATTCCATCTCATTGAATCCTGTTAGTCACTATTCCTTCTCTCATTGAATCCTGTTACAGTCACTATTCCATCTCATTGAATCCTGTTACAGTCACTATTCCATCTCATTGAATCCTGTTACAGTCACTATTCCATCTCATTGAATCCTGTTACAGTCATTATTCCATCTCATTGAATCCTGTTACAGTCACTATTCCATCTCAATGAATCCTGTTACAGTCACTATTACCTGTCATTGAATCCTGTAACAGTCACTACTCCTTCTCTCAGTGAATCCTGTTAGTCAGTACTCCTTCTCTGATTGAATTCTGTTACAGTCACTACTCCATCTCATTGAATCCTGTTACAGTCACTATTCCATCTCATTGAATTCTGTTACAGTCACTATTACATCTCATTGAATCCTGTTACAGTCACCTTTCCTTCTCTCATTGAATCCTGTTACAGTCACTTTTCCTTCTCTCATTGAATCCTGTTACAGTCACTGCTCGATCTCATTGAATCCTGTTACAATCACTATTGCATCTCAGTAAATCCTGTTACAGTCACTATTCCATCTCATAGAATCCTGTTACAGTTATTATTCCATCTCATTGAATCCTGTTACAGTCACTGCTCCTTCTCTCAGTGAATGCTGTTAGTCAGTACTCCTTCTCTGATTGAATTCTGTTACAGTCACTACTCCATCTCATTGAATCGTGTTACAGTCACTATTCCATCTCATTGAATCCTGTTACAGTCACTTTTCCTTCTCTCATTGAATCCTGTTACAGTCACTTTTCCTTCTCTCATTGAATCATGTTACAGTCACTATTCCATCTCATTGAATCCTGTTAGTCACTATTCCTTCTCTTATTGAAACATGTTACAGTCACTATTCCATCTCATTGAATCCTGTTACAGTCACTATTCCTTCTTTCATTGAATCCTGTTAGTCACTATTCCATCTCATTGAATCCTGTTACAGTCATTATTCGATCTCATTGAATCCTGTTACAGTCACTACTCCGTCTCTCAGTGAATCCTGTTAGTCAGTACTCCTTCTCTGATTGAATTCTGTTACAGTCACTACTCAATCTCATTGAATACTGTTTCTGTCACTATTCCATCTCATTGAATCCTGTTTCAGTCACTATTCCATCTCATTCAATCCTGTTACAGTCACTATTCCTTCTGTCATTGAATCCTGTTACAGTCACTGTTCCTTCTCTCATTGAATCCTGTTACAGTCACTATTCCATCTCGTTGAATCCTGTTACAGTCACTATTCCATCTCATTGAATCCTGTTACAGTCACTATTACATGTCATTGAATCCTGCTACAGTCACTACACCTTCTCTCAGTGAATCCTGTTAGTCAGTACACCTTCTCTGATTCAATTCTGTTACAGTCACTACTCCATCTCATTGAATCCTGTTACAGTCACTATTCGTTCTCTCACTGAATCCTGTTACAGTCACTATTCCATCTCATTGAATCCTGTTAGTCACTATTCCTTCTCTCATCGAATCATGTTACAATCACTATTCCATCTCATTGAATCCTGTTACAGTCACTATTCCATCTCATTGATTTCTGTTACAGTCACTATTCCATCTCATTGAATCCTGTTACAGTCACTTTTCCTTCTCTCATTGAATCCTGTTACAGTCACTTTTCCTTCTCTCACTGAATCCTTTTACAGTCACTGCTCCATCTCATTGAATCCTGTTACAGTCACTATTCCATCTCATTGAATCCAGTTACAGTCACTATTCCATCTCATTGAATCCTGTTACAGTCATTATTCCATCTCATTGAATCCTGTTACAGTCACTGCTCCTTCTCTCAGTGAATCCTGTTAGTCAGTACTCCTTCTCTGATTGAATTCTGTTACAGTCACTACTCCATCTCATTGAATCGTGTTACAGTCACTATTCCATCACATTGAATCCTGTTAGTCAATTTTCCTTCTCTCATTGAATCCTGTTACAGTCACTATTCCATCTCATTGAATCCTGTTAGTCACTATTCCTTCTCTCATTGTATGTTGTTACACTCACTATTCCATCTCATTGAATCCTGTTACAGTCACTATTCCTTCTTTCATTGAATCCTGTTAGTCACTACTCAATCTCATTGAATCCTGTTGCAGTAAGTATTCCTTCTCATTGAATCTTGTTAGTCACTATTCCATCTCATTGAATCCTGTTACAGTGACGTTTCTTTCTCTTATTGAATCCTTTTACAGTCACTATTCCATCTCATTGAATCCTGTTACAGTCACTTTTCCTTCTGTCATTGAATCCTGTTATAGTCACTATTCCATCTCATCGAATCCTATTACAGTCACTTTTCCTTCTCTCATTGAATCCTGTTATAGTTACTATTCCATCTCATTGAATCCTGTTACAGTCACTATTTCTTCTCTCATTGAATCCTGTTACAGTCACCATTCTGTCTGATTGAATACTGTTACATTCACAATTCCATCTCATTGAATCCTGTTACAGTCTCTGTTCCTTCTTTCATTGAATCCTGTTACAGTCACTACTCCATCTCATTGAACCCTGTTACAGTCACTATTTCATCTCATTGAATCCTGTTACAGCCACTATTCCATCTCATTGAATCCTGTTAGTAACTATGCTTTCTCTCAATGAATCCTGTTACAGTCAGTATTCCATCTCATTGAATCATGTTACAGTCACTATTCCTTTTCATTGAATCCTGTTAGTCACTACTCCATCTCATTGAATCCTGTGACAGCCACTATTCCATGTCATTGAATCCTGTTACAGTCACTATTCCTTCTCTCATTGAATCTTGTTAGTCAGTACTCCTTCTCTGATTGAATCGTGTTAGTCACTATTGCATCTCATAAAATCCTGTTACAGTCACTATTCCATCTCATTGAATTCTATTACAGTCAGTATTCCATCTCATTGAATCCTGTTACAGTCACTACTCCTTCTCTCAGTGAAACCTGTTAGTCAGTACTCCTTCTCTGATTGAATCCTGTTACAGTCACTACTCCATCTCATTGAATCATGTTACCGTCACTATTTCATCTCATTGAATCCTGTTACAGTCACTTTTCCTTCTCTCATTGAATCCTGTTACAGTCAGTATTCCATGTCATTGAATCCTGTGAGTCACTATTCCTTCTCTCATTGTATCTTGTTAGTCACTATTCCATCTCATTGAATCCTGTAACAGTCACTATTCCATCTCATTGAATACTGTTACAGTCACTATTCCATCTCAATCAATCCTGTTACAGTCACTTTTCTTTCTCTCATTGAATCCTGTTACAGTCACTATTCAATCTCATTGAATCCTGTTACAGTCACTGTTCGTTCTCTCATTGAATCCTGTTACAGTCACTATTCCATCTCATTGAATCCTGTTATAGTCACTATTCCATCTCATTGAATCCTGTTACAGTCACTATTACATCTCATTGAATCCTGTTAAAGTCACTACTCCTTCTCTCAGTGAATCCTGTTAGTCAGTACTCCTTCTCTGATTGACTTCTGTTACAGTCACTACTCCATCTCATTGAATCCTGTTACAGTCACTATTCCATCTGATTGAATCCTGTTACAGTCACTATTCCATCTCATTGAATCCTGTTAGTCAATTTTACTTCTCTCATTGAATCCTGTTAGTAACTTTTCCTTCTCTCATTGAATCCTGTTACAGTCACTGCTCCATCTGATTGAATCCTGTTACAGTCACTATTCCATCTCATTGAATCCTGTTACAGTCACTATTCCATCTCATTGAATCCTGTTACAGTCACTATTCCATTTCATTGAATCCTGTTACAGTCACTGCTCCTTCTCTCAGTGAATCCTGTTAGTCAGTACTCCTTCTCTGATTGAATTCTGTTACAGTCACTACTCCATCTCATTGAATCGTGTTACAGTCTCTATTCCATCTCATTGAATCCTGTTACAGTCACTTTTCCTTCTCTTATTGAATCCTGTTACAGTCAGTATTCCATCTCATTGAATCCTGTTACAGTCACTTTTCCTTCTCTCATTGAATCCTGTTACAGTCACTATTCCATCTCATTGAATCCTGTTAGTCATTATTCCTTCTCTCATTGTATCTTGTTACAGACACTATTCCATCTCATTGAATCCTGTTACAGTCACTACTCCTTCTCTGAGTGAATCCTGTTAGTCAGTACTCCTGCTGTGATTGAATTCTGTTACAGTCACTACTCCATCTCATTGAATCCAGTTACAGTCACTATTCCATCTCTTTGAATCCTGTTACAGTCACTATTCCTTCTCTCATCGAATCATGTTACAGTCAGTATTCCATCTCATTGAATCCTGTTACAGTCACTATTCCATCTCATTGAATCCTGTTAGTCACTTTTCCTTCTCTCATTGAATCCTGTTAGTCACTTTTCCTTCTCTCATTGAATCCTGTTACAGTCACTGCTCCATCTCATTGAATCCTGTTACAGTCTCTGTTCCTTCTTTCATTGAATCCTGTTATTCACTACTCCATCTCATTGAATCCTGTTACAGTCACTACGCCATCTCATTTAATCCTGTTACAGCCACTATTCCATCTCATTGAATACTGTTACAGACACTATTCCTTCTCTCATTGAATCCTGTTACAGTCACTATTCCATCTCATTGAATCCTGTTACAGTCACTATTCCTTCTTTCATTGGATCCTGTTAGTCACTACTCCATCTCATGGAATCCTGTTACAGTAAGTATTCTATCTCATTGAATCTTGTCAGTCACTTTTCCATCTCATTGAATCCTGTTACAGTGACGTTTCCTTCTCTCATTGAATCCTGTTACAGTCACTATTCCATCGCATCGAATCCTGTTACAGTCACATTTCCTTCTCTCATTGAATCCTGTTACAGTCACTATTCCATCTCATTGAATCCTGTTATAGTCACTATTCCATCTCATTGAATCCTGTTACAGTCACTATTACATCTCATTGAATCCTGTTAAAGTCACTACTCCTTCTCTCAGTGAATCCTGTTAGTCAGTATTCCTTCTCTGATTGACTTCTGTTACAGTCACTACTCCATCTCATTGAATCCTGTTACAGTCACTATTCCATCTCATTGAATCCTGTAACAGTCACTATTCCATCTCATTGAATCCTGTTAGTCAATTTTACTTCTCTCATTGAATCCTGTTAGTCACTTTTCCTTCTCTCATTGAATCCTGTTATAGTCACTATTCCATCTCATTGAATCCTGTTACAGTCACTATTCCATCTCATTGAATCCTGTTACAGTCACTACTCCTTCTCTCAGTGAATCCTGTTAGTCAGTAGTCCTTCTCTGATTGAATTCTGTTTCAGTCACTACTCCATCTCATTGAATCCTGTTTCTGTCACTATTCCATCTCATTCAATCCTGTTACAGTCACTTTTCCTTCTGTCATTGAATCCTGTTACAGTCACTATTCAATCTCATTGAATCCTGTTACAGTCACTGTTCCTTCTCTCATTGAATCCTGTTACAGTCACTATTCCATCTCATTGAATCCTGTTACAGTCACTATTCCATCTCAATGAATCCTGTTACAGTCACTATTACTTGTCATTGAATCCTGTAACAGTCACTACTCCTTCTCTCAGTGAATCCTGTTAGTCAGTACTCCTTCTCTGATTGAATTCTGTTACAGTCACTACTCCATCTCATTGAATCCAGTTAGTAACTATTACTTCTCTCATTGAAACCTGTTACAGTCACTATTCCATCTCATTGAATCCTGTTACAGTCACTATTCCTTCTTTCATTGAATCCTGTTAGTCACTACTCCATCTCATTGAATCCTGTTGCAGTAAGTATTCCTTCTCATTGAATCTTGTTAGTCACTATTCCATCTCATTGAATCCTGTTACAGTGACGTTTCTTTCTCTTATTGAATCCTTTTACAGTCACTATTCCATCTCATCGAATCCTGTTACAGTCACTTTTCCTTCTCTCATTGAATCCTGTTATAGTCACTATTCCATCTCATCGAATCCTATTACAGTCACTTTTCCTTCTCTCATTGAATCCTGTTATAGTCACTATTCCATCTCATTGAATCCTGTTACAGTCACTATTTCTTCTCTCATTGAATCCTGTTACAGTCACCATTCTGTCTGATTGAATCCTGTTACATTCACAATTCCATCTCATTGAATCCTGTTACAGTCTCTGTTCCTTCTTTCATTGAATACTGTTACAGTCACTACTCCATCTCATTGAACCCTGTTACAGTCACTATTTCATCTCATTGAATCCTGTTACAGCCACTATTCCATCTCATTGAATCCTGTTAGCAACTATGCTTTCTCTCATTGAATCCTGTTACAGTCAGTATTCCATCTCATTGAATCCTGTTACAGTCACTATTCCTTTTCATTGAATCCTGTTAGTCACTACTCCATCTCATTGAATCCTGTGGCAGCCACTATTCCATGTCATTGAATCCTGTTACAGTCACTATTCCTTCTCTCATTGAATCTTGTTAGGTATTACTCCTTCTCTGATTGAATCGTGTTAGTCACTATGGCATCTCATAAAATCCTGTTACAGTCACTATTCCATCTCATTGAATTCTATTACAGTCAGTATTCCATCTCATTGAATCCTGTTACAGTCACTACTCCTTCTCTCAGTGAAACCTGTTAGTCAGTACTCCTTCTCTGATTGAATCCTGTTACAGTCACTATTCCATCTTATTGAATCCTGTTACAGTCACTTTTCCTTCTCTCATTGAATCCTGTTACAGTCACTATTCCATCTCATTGAATCCTGTTACAGTCACTTTTCCTTCTCTCATTGAATCCTGTTACAGTCATTATTCCATCTCATTGAATCCTGTTAGTCAGTACTCCTTCTCTGATTGAATTCTGTTACAGTCACTACTCCATCTCATTGAATCATGTTACCGTCACTATTCCATCTCATTGAATCCTGTTACAGTCACTTTTCCTTCTCTCATTGAATCCTGTTACAGTCAGTATTCCATGTCATTGAATCCTGTGAGTCACTATTCCTTCTCTCATTGTATCTTGTTAGTCACTATTCCATCTCATTGAATCCTGTAACAGTCACTATTCCATCTCATTGAATCCTGTTACAGTCACTATTCCATCTCAATCAATCCTGTTACAGTCACTTTTCTTTCTCTCATTGAATCCTGTTACAGTCACTATTCAATCTCATTGAATCCTGTTACAGTCACTGTTCCTTCTCTCATTGAATCCTGTTACAGTCACTATTCCATCTCATTGAATCCTGTTATAGTCACTATTCCATCTCATTGAATCCTGTTACAGTCACTATTACATCTCATTGAATCCTGTTAAAGTCACTACTCCTTCTCTCAGTGAATCCTGTTAGTCAGTATTCCTTCTCTGATTGACTTCTGTTACAGTCACTACTCCATCTCATTGAATCCTGTTACAGTCACTATTCCATCTCATTGAATCCTGTAACAGTCACTATTCCATCTCATTGAATCCTGTTAGTCAATTTTACTTCTCTCATTGAATCCTGTTAGTCACTTTTCCTTCTCTCATTGAATCCTGTTACAGTCACTGCTCCATCTGATTGAATCCTGTTACAGTCACTATTCCATCTCATTGAATCCTGTTACAGTCACTATTCCATCTCATTGAATCCTGTTACAGTCACTATTCCATTTCATTGAATCCTGTTACAGTCACTGCTCCTTCTCTCAGTGAATCCTGTTAGTCAGTACTCCTTCTCTGATTGAACTCTGTTACAGCCACTACTCCATCTCATTGAATCGTGTTACAGTCAGTATTCCATCTCATTGAATCCTGTTACAGTCACTTTTCCTTCTCTTATTGAATCCTGTTACAGTCAGTATTCCATCTCATTGAATCCTGTTACAGTCACTTTTCCTTCTCTCATTGAATCCTGTTACAGTCACTATTCCATCTCATTGAATCCTGTTAGTGATTATTCCTTCTCTCATTGTATCTTGTTACAGACACTATTCCATCTCATTGAATCCTGTTACAGTCACTACTCCTTCTCTCAGTGAATCCTGTTAGTCAGTACTCCTGCTGTGATTGAATTCTGTTACAGTCACTACTCCATCTCATTGAATCCAGTTACAGTCACTATTCCATCTCTTTGAATCCTGTTACAGTCACTATTCCTTCTCTCATCGAATCATGTTACAGTCACTATTCCATCTCATTGAATCCTGTTACAGTCACTATTCCATCTCATTGAATCCTGTTAGTCACTTCTCCTTCTCTCATTGAATCCTGTTAGTCACTTTTCCTTCTCTCATTGAATCCTGTTATTCACTACTCCATCTCATTGAATCCTGTTACAGTCACTACGCCATCTCATTTAATCCTGTTACAGCCACTATTCCATCTCATTGAATACTGTAACAGTCACTATTCCTTCTCTCATTGAATCCTGTTACAGTCACTATTCCATCTCATTGAATCCTGTTACAGTCACTATTCCTTCTTTCATTGGATCCTGTTAGTCACTACTCCATCTCATGGAATCCTGTTACAGTAAGTATTCTATCTCATTGAATCTTGTTAGTCACTTTTCCATCTCATTGAATCCTGTTACAGTGACGTTTCCTTCTCTCATTGAATCCTGTTACAGTCACTATTCCATCGCATCGAATCCTGTTACAGTCACTTTTCCTTCTCTCATTGAATCCTGTTACAGTCACTATTCCATCTCATTGAATCCTGTTACAGTCAGTATTCCTTCACTCATTGAATCCTGTTACAGTCACTAATCCATCTCATTGAATCCAGTTACATTCACGATTCCATCTCATTGAATCCTGTTACAGTCTCTGTTCCTTCTTTCATTGAATCCTGTTACAGTCATTATTCCATCTCATTGAATCCTGTTACAGTCACTACTCCTTCTCTCAGTGAATCCTGTTAGTCAGTACTCCTTCTCTGATTGAATTCTGTTACAGCCACTAGTCCATCTCATTGAATACTGTTTCTGTCACTATTCCATCTCATTGAATCCTGTTACAGTCACTATTCCATCTCATTCAATCCTGTTATAGTCACTTTTCCTTCTGTCATTGAATCCTGTTACAGTCACTATTCAATCTCATTGAATCCTGTTACAGTCACTATTCCATCTCATTGAATCCTTTTACAGTCACTACTCCATCTCATTGAATCCTCTTACAGTCACTATTTCATCTCATTGAATCCTGTTACAGCCACTATTCCATCTCATTGAAGCCTGTTACAGTCACTATTCCTTCTCTCATTGAATCCTGTTAGTAACTATGCTTTCTCTCATTGAATCCTGTTACAGTTAGTATTTTATCTCATTGAATCCTGTTACTATTCCTTTTCATTGAATCCTGTTAGTCACTACTCCATGTCATTGAATCCTGTGACAGCCAGTATTCCATGTCATTGAATCCTGTTACAGTCACGATTCCTTCTCTCATTGAATCTTGTTAGTCAGTACTCCTTCTCTGATTGAATCGTGTTACAGTCACTATTGCATCTCATTGAATCCTGTTACAGTCACTATTCCATCTCATTGAATCGTGTTACAGTCACTATTCCATCTCATTGAATCCTGTTACAGTCACTTTTCCTTCTCTCATTGAATCCTGTTACAGTCACTATTCCATCTCATTGAATCCTGTTAGTCACTATTCCTTCTCTCATTGAATCCTGTTACAGTCACTATTCCATCTCATTGAATCCTGTTACAGTCACTATTCCATCTCATTGAATCCTGTTACAGTCACTATTCCATCTCATTGAATCCTGTTACAGTCATTATTCCATCTCATTGAATCCTGTTACAGTCACTATTCCATCTCAATGAATCCTGTTACAGTCACTATTACCTGTCATTGAATCCTGTAACAGTCACTACTCCTTCTCTCAGTGAATCCTGTTAGTCAGTACTCCTTCTCTGATTGAATTCTGTTACAGTCACTACTCCATCTCATTGAATCCTGTTACAGTCACTATTCCATCTCATTGAATTCTGTTACAGTCACTATTACATCTCATTGAATCCTGTTACAGTCACCTTTCCTTCTCTCATTGAATCCTGTTACAGTCACTTTTCCTTCTCTCATTGAATCCTGTTACAGTCACTGCTCGATCTCATTGAATCCTGTTACAATCACTATTGCATCTCAGTAAATCCTGTTACAGTCACTATTCCATCTCATAGAATCCTGTTACAGTTATTATTCCATCTCATTGAATCCTGTTACAGTCACTGCTCCTTCTCTCAGTGAATGCTGTTAGTCAGTACTCCTTCTCTGATTGAATTCTGTTACAGTCACTACTCCATCTCATTGAATCGTGTTACAGTCACTTTTCCATCTCATTGAATCCTGTTACAGTCACTTTTCCTTCTCTCATTGAATCCTGTTACAGTCACTTTTCCTTCTCTCATTGAATCATGTTACAGTCACTATTCCATCTCATTGAATCCTGTTAGTCACTATTCCTTCTCTTATTGAAACATGTTACAGTCACTATTCCATCTCATTGAATCCTGTTACAGTCACTATTCCTTCTTTCATTGAATCCTGTTAGTCACTATTCCATCTCATTGAATCCTGTTACAGTCATTATTCGATCTCATTGAATCCTGTTACAGTCACTACTCCGTCTCTCAGTGAATCCTGTTAGTCAGTACTCCTTCTCTGATTGAATTCTGTTACAGTCACTACTCAATCTCATTGAATACTGTTTCTGTCACTATTCCATCTCATTGAATCCTGTTTCAGTCACTATTCCATCTCATTCAATCCTGTTACAGTCACTATTCCTTCTGTCATTGAATCCTGTTACAGTCACTGTTCCTTCTCTCATTGAATCCTGTTACAGTCACTATTCCATCTCGTTGAATCCTGTTACAGTCACTATTCCATCTCATTGAATCCTGTTACAGTCACTATTACATGTCATTGAATCCTGCTACAGTCACTACACCTTCTCTCAGTGAATCCTGTTAGTCAGTACACCTTCTCTGATTCAATTCTGTTACAGTCACTACTCCATCTCATTGAATCCTGTTACAGTCACTATTCGTTCTCTCACTGAATCCTGTTACAGTCACTATTCCATCTCATTGAAACCTGTTAGTCACTATTCCTTCTCTCATCGAATCATGTTACAATCACTATTCCATCTCATTGAATCCTGTTACAGTCACTATTCCATCTCATTGATTTCTGTTACAGTCACTATTCCATCTCATTGAATCCTGTTACAGTCACTTTTCCTTCTCTCATTGAATCCTGTTACAGTCACTTTTCCTTCTCTCACTGAATCCTTTTACAGTCACTGCTCCATCTCATTGAATCCTGTTACAGTCACTATTCCATCTCATTGAATCCAGTTACAGTCACTATTCCATCTCATTGAATCCTGTTACAGTCATTATTCCATCTCATTGAATCCTGTTACAGTCACTGCTCCTTCTCTCAGTGAATCCTGTTAGTCAGTACTCCTTCTCTGATTGAATTCTGTTACAGTCACTACTCCATCTCATTGAATCGTGTTACAGTCACTATTCCATCACATTGAATCCTGTTAGTCAATTTTCCTTCTCTCATTGAATCCTGTTACAGTCACTATTCCATCTCATTGAATCCTGTTAGTCACTATTCCTTCTCTCATTGTATCTTGTTACACTCACTATTCCATCTCATTGAATCCTGTTACAGTCACTATTCCTTCTTTCATTGAATCCTGTTAGTCACTACTCAATCTCATTGAATCCTGTTGCAGTAAGTATTCCTTCTCATTGAATCTTGTTAGTCACTATTCCATCTCATTGAATCCTGTTACAGTGACGTTTCTTTCTCTTATTGAATCCTTTTACAGTCACTATTCCATCTCATTGAATCCTGTTACAGTCACTTTTCCTTCTGTCATTGAATCCTGTTATAGTCACTATTCCATCTCATCGAATCCTATTACAGTCACTTTTCCTTCTCTCATTGAATCCTGTTATAGTTACTATTCCATCTCATTGAATCCTGTTACAGTCACTATTTCTTCTCTCATTGAATCCTGTTACAGTCACCATTCTGTCTGATTGAATACTGTTACATTCACAATTCCATCTCATTGAATCCTGTTACAGTCTCTGTTCCTTCTTTCATTGAATCCTGTTACAGTCACTACTCCATCTCATTGAACCCTGTTACAGTCACTATTTCATCTCATTGAATCCTGTTACAGCCACTATTCCATCTCATTGAATCCTGTTAGTAACTATGCTTTCTCTCAATGAATCCTGTTACAGTCAGTATTCCATCTCATTGAATCATGTTACAGTCACTATTCCTTTTCATTGAATCCTGTTAGTCACTACTCCATCTCATTGAATCCTGTGACAGCCACTATTCCATGTCATTGAATCCTGTTACAGTCACTATTCCTTCTCTCATTGAATCTTGTTAGTCAGTACTCCTTCTCTGATTGAATCGTGTTAGTCACTATTGCATCTCATAAAATCCTGTTACAGTCACTATTCCATCTCATTGAATTCTATTACAGTCAGTATTCCATCTCATTGAATCCTGTTACAGTCACTACTCCTTCTCTCAGTGAAACCTGTTAGTCAGTACTCCTTCTCTGATTGAATCCTGTTACAGTCACTACTCCATCTCATTGAATCATGTTACCGTCACTATTTCATCTCATTGAATCCTGTTACAGTCACTTTTCCTTCTCTCATTGAATCCTGTTACAGTCAGTATTCCATGTCATTGAATCCTGTGAGTCACTATTCCTTCTCTCATTGTATCTTGTTAGTCACTATTCCATCTCATTGAATCCTGTAACAGTCACTATTCCATCTCATTGAATACTGTTACAGTCACTATTCCATCTCAATCAATCCTGTTACAGTCACTTTTCTTTCTCTCATTGAATCCTGTTACAGTCACTATTCAATCTCATTGAATCCTGTTACAGTCACTGTTCGTTCTCTCATTGAATCCTGTTACAGTCACTATTCCATCTCATTGAATCCTGTTATAGTCACTATTCCATCTCATTGAATCCTGTTACAGTCACTATTACATCTCATTGAATCCTGTTAAAGTCACTACTCCTTCTCTCAGTGAATCCTGTTAGTCAGTACTCCTTCTCTGATTGACTTCTGTTACAGTCACTACTCCATCTCATTGAATCCTGTTACAGTCACTATTCCATCTGATTGAATCCTGTTACAGTCACTATTCCATCTCATTGAATCCTGTTAGTCAATTTTACTTCTCTCATTGAATCCTGTTAGTAACTTTTCCTTCTCTCATTGAATCCTGTTACAGTCACTGCTCCATCTGATTGAATCCTGTTACAGTCACTATTCCATCTCATTGAATCCTGTTACAGTCACTATTCCATCTCATTGAATCCTGTTACAGTCACTATTCCATTTCATTGAATCCTGTTACAGTCACTGCTCCTTCTCTCAGTGAATCCTGTTAGTCAGTACTCCTTCTCTGATTGAATTCTGTTACAGTCACTACTCCATCTCATTGAATCGTGTTACAGTCACTATTCCATCTCATTGAATCCTGTTACAGTCACTTTTCCTTCTCTTATTGAATCCTGTTACAGTCAGTATTCCATCTCATTGAATCCTGTTACAGTCACTTTTCCTTCTCTCATTGAATCCTGTTACAGTCACTATTCCATCTCATTGAATCCTGTTAGTCATTATTCCTTCTCTCATTGTATCTTGTTACAGACACTATTCCATCTCATTGAATCCTGTTACAGTCACTACTCCTTCTCTGAGTGAATCCTGTTAGTCAGTACTCCTGCTGTGATTGAATTCTGTTACAGTCACTACTCCATCTCATTGAATCCAGTTACAGTCACTATTCCATCTCTTTGAATCCTGTTACAGTCACTATTCCTTCTCTCATCGAATCATGTTACAGTCAGTATTCCATCTCATTGAATCCTGTTACAGTCACTATTCCATCTCATTGAATCCTGTTAGTCACTTTTCCTTCTCTCAATGAATCCTGTTAGTCACTTTTCCTTCTCTCATTGAATCCTGTTACAGTCACTGCTCCATCTCATTGAATCCTGTTACAGTCTCTGTTCCTTCTTTCATTGAATCCTGTTATTCACTACTCCATCTCATTGAATCCTGTTACAGTCACTACGCCATCTCATTTAATCCTGTTACAGCCACTATTCCATCTCATTGAATACTGTTACAGACACTATTCCTTCTCTCATTGAATCCTGTTACAGTCACTATTCCATCTCATTGAATCCTGTTACAGTCACTATTCCTTCTTTCATTGGATCCTGTTAGTCACTACTCCATCTCATGGAATCCTGTTACAGTAAGTATTCTATCTCATTGAATCTTGTTAGTCACTTTTCCATCTCATTGAATCCTGTTACAGTGACGTTTCCTTCTCTCATTGAATCCTGTTACAGTCACTATTCCATCGCATCGAATCCTGTTACAGTCACATTTCCTTCTCTCATTGAATCCTGTTACAGTCACTAATCCATCTCATTGAATCCAGTTACATTCACGATTCAATCTCATTGAATCCTGTTACAGTCTCTGTTCCTTCTTTCATTGAATCCTGTTACAGTCATTATTCCATCTCATTGAATCCTGTTACAGTCACTACTCCTTCTCTCAGTGAATCCTGTTAGTCAGTACTCCTTCTCTGATTGAATTCTGTTACAGTCACTAGTCCATCTCATTGAATACTGTTTCTGTCACTATTCCATCTCATTGAATCCTGTTACAGTCACTATTCCATCTCATTCAATCCTGTTACAGTCACTTTTCCTTCTGTCATTGAATCCTGTTACAGTCACTATTCAATCTCATTGAATCCTGTTACAGTCACTATTCCATCTCATTGAATCCTGTTACAGTCACTACTCCATCTCATTGAATCCTCTTACAGTCACTATTTCATCTCATTGAATCCTGTTACAGCCACTATTCCATCTCATTGAAGCCTGTTACAGTCACTATTCCTTCTCTCATTGAATCCTGTTAGTAACTATGCTTTCTCTCATTGAATCCTGTTACAGTTACTATTTTATCTCATTGAATCCTGTTACTATTCTTTTTCATTGAATCCTGTTAGTCACTACTCCATGTCATTGAATCCTGTGACAGCCAGTATTCCATGTCATTGAATCCTGTTACAGTCACTATTCCTTCTCTCATTGAATCTTGTTAGTCAGTACTCCTTCTCTGATTGAATCGTGTTACAGTCACTATTGCATCTCATTGAATCCTGTTACAGTCACTATTCCATCTCATTGAATCGTGTTACAGTCACTATTCCATCTCATTGAATCCTGTTACAGTCACTTTTCCTTCTCTCATTGAATCCTGTTACAGTCACTATTCCATCTCATTGAATCCTGTTAGTCACTACTCCTTCTCTCAGTGAATCCTGTTAGTCAGTACTCCTTCTCTGATTGAATTCTGTTACAGTCACTACTCCATCTCATTGAATCCTGTTACAGTCACTATTCCATCTCATTGAATTCTGTTACAGTCACTATTCCATCTCATTGAATCCTGTTACAGTCACTTTTCCTTCTCTCATTGAATCCTGTTACAGTCACTTTTCCTTCTCTCATTGAATCCTGTTACAGTCACTGCTCGATCTCATTGAATCCTGTTACAATCACTATTGCATCTCAGTAAATCCTGTTACAGTCACTATTCCATCTCATAGAATCCTGTTACAGTTATTATTCCATCTCATTGAATCCTGTTACAGTCACTGCTCCTTCTCTCAGTGAATGCTGTTAGTCAGTACTCCTTCTCTGATTGAATTCTGTTACAGTCACTACTCCATCTCATTGAATCCTGTTACAGTCACTATTCCATCTCATTGAATCCTGTTACAGTCACTTTTCCTTCTCTCATTGAATGCTGTTACAGTAACTTTTCCTTCTCTCATTGAATCATGTTACAGTCACTATTCCATCTCATTGAATCCTGTTAGTCACTATTCCTTCTCTTATTGAAACCTGTTACAGTCACTATTCCATCTCATTGAATCCTGTTACAGTCACTATTCCTTCTTTCATTGAATCCTGTTAGTCACTATTCCATCTCATTGAATCCTGTTACAGTCATTATTCGATCTCATTGAATCCTGTTAGAGTCACTACTCCTTCTCTCAGTGAATCCTGTTAGTCAGTACTCCTTCTCTGATTGAATTCTGTTACAGTCACTACTCAATCTCATTGAATACTGTTTCTGTCACTATTCCATCTCATTGAATCCTGTTTCAGTCACTATTCCATCTCATTCAATCCTGTTACAGTCACTATTCCTTCTGTCATTGAATCCTGTTACAGTCACTGTTCCTTCTCTCATTGAATCCTGTTACAGTCACTATTCCATCTCATTGAATCCTGTTACAGTCACTATTCCATCTCATTGAATCCTGTTACAGTCACTATTACATGTCATTGAATCCTGCTACAGTCACTACACCTTCTCTCAGTGAATCCTGTTAGTCAGTACACCTTCTCTGATTCAATTCTGTTACAGTCACTACTCAATCTCATTGAATCCTGTTACAGTCACTATTCCATCTCATTGAATCCTGTTACAGTCACTATTCGTTCTCTCACTGAATCCTGTTACAGTCACTATTCCATCTCATTGAATCCTGTTAGTCACTATTCCTTCTCTCATTGTATCTTGTTACACTCACTATTCCTTCTCATTGAATCCTGTTACAGACACTATTCCATCTCATTGATTTCTGTTACAGTCACTATTCCATCTCATTGAATCCTGTTACAGTCACTTTTCCTTCTCTCATTGAATCCTGTTACAGTCACTTTTCCTTCTCTCACTGAATCCTTTTACAGTCACTGCTCCATCTCATTGAATCCTGTTACAGTCACTATTCCATCTCAGTGAATCCTGTTACAGTCACTATTCCATCTCATTGAATCCAGTTACAGTCACTATTCCATCTCATTGAATCCTGTTACAGTCATTATTCCATCTCATTGAATCCTGTTACAGTCACTGCTCCTTCTCTCAGTGAATCCTGTTAGTCAGTACTCCTTCTCTGATTGAATTCTGTTACAGTCACTACTCCATCTCATTGAATCGTGTTACAGTCACTATTCCATCACATTGAATCCTGTTAGTCACTTTTCCTTCTCTCATTGAATCCTGTTACAGTCACTATTCCATCTCATTGAATCCTGTTAGTCACTATTCCTTCTCTCATTGTATCTTGTTACACTCACTATTCCATCTCATTGAATCCTGTTACAGTCACTATTCCTTCTTTCATTGAATCCTGTTAGTCACTACTCAATCTCATTGAATCCTGTTGCAGTAAGTATTCCTTCTCATTGAATCTTGTTAGTCACTATTCCATCTCATTGAATCCTGTTACAGTGACGTTTCTTTCTCTTATTGAATCCTTTTACAGTCACTATTCCATCTCATTGAATCCAGTTACAGTCACTTTTCCTTCTCTCATTGAATCCTGTTATAGTCACTATTCCATCTCATCGAATCCTATTACAGTCACTTTTCCTTCTCTCATTGAATCCTGTTATAGTCACTGTTCCATCTCATTGAATCCTGTTACAGTCACTATTTCTTCTCTCATTGAATCCTGTTACAGTCACCATTCTGTCTGATTGAATACTGTTACATTCACAATTCCATCTCATTGAATCCTGTTACAGTCTCTGTTCCTTCTTTCATTGAATCCTGTTACAGTCACTACTCCATCTCATTGAACCCTGTTACAGTCACTATTTCATCTCATTGAATCCTGTTACAGCCACTATTCCATCTCATTGAATCCTGTTAGTAACTATGCTTTCTCTCATTGAATCCTGTTACAGTCAGTATTCCATCTCATTGAATCATGTTACAGTCACTATTCCTTTTCATTGAATCCTGTTAGTCACTACTCCATCTCAGTGAATCCTGTGACAGCCACTATTCCATGTCATTGAATCCTGTTACAGTCACTATTCCTTCTCTCATTGAATCTTGTTAGTCAGTACTCCTTCTCTGATTGAATCGTGTTAGTCACTATTGCATCTCATAAAATCCTGTTACAGTCACTATTCCATCTCATTGAATTCTATTACAGTCAGTATTACATCTCATTGAATCCTGTTACAGTCACTACTCCTTCTCTCAGTGAAACCTGTTAGTCAGTACTCCTTCTCTGATTGAATCCTGTTACAGTCACTATTCCATCTTATTGAATCCTGTTACAGTCACTTTTCCTTCTCTCATTGAATCCTGTTACAGTCACTGCTCCATCTCATTGAATCCTGTTACAGTCTCTGTTCCTTCTTTCATTGAATCCTGTTATTCACTACTCCATCTCATTGAATCCTGTTACAGTCACTACGCCATCTCATTTAATCCTGTTACAGCCACTATTCCATCTCATTGAATACTGTTACAGACACTATTCCTTCTCTCATTGAATCCTGTTACAGTCACTATTCCATCTCATTGAATCCTGTTACAGTCACTATTCCTTCTTTCATTGGATCCTGTTAGTCACTACTCCATCTCATGGAATCCTGTTACAGTAAGTATTCTATCTCATTGAATCTTGTTAGTCACTTTTCCATCTCATTGAATCCTGTTACAGTGACGTTTCCTTCTCTCATTGAATCCTGTTACAGTCACTATTCCATCGCATCGAATCCTGTTACAGTCACATTTCCTTCTCTCATTGAATCCTGTTACAGTCACTAATCCATCTCATTGAATCCAGTTACATTCACGATTCAATCTCATTGAATCCTGTTACAGTCTCTGTTCCTTCTTTCATTGAATCCTGTTACAGTCATTATTCCATCTCATTGAATCCTGTTACAGTCACTACTCCTTCTCTCAGTGAATCCTGTTAGTCAGTACTCCTTCTCTGATTGAATTCTGTTACAGTCACTAGTCCATCTCATTGAATACTGTTTCTGTCACTATTCCATCTCATTGAATCCTGTTACAGTCACTATTCCATCTCATTCAATCCTGTTACAGTCACTTTTCCTTCTGTCATTGAATCCTGTTACAGTCACTATTCAATCTCATTGAATCCTGTTACAGTCACTATTCCATCTCATTGAATCCTGTTACAGTCACTACTCCATCTCATTGAATCCTCTTACAGTCACTATTTCATCTCATTGAATCCTGTTACAGCCACTATTCCATCTCATTGAAGCCTGTTACAGTCACTATTCCTTCTCTCATTGAATCCTGTTAGTAACTATGCTTTCTCTCATTGAATCCTGTTACAGTTACTATTTTATCTCATTGAATCCTGTTACTATTCTTTTTCATTGAATCCTGTTAGTCACTACTCCATGTCATTGAATCCTGTGACAGCCAGTATTCCATGTCATTGAATCCTGTTACAGTCACTATTCCTTCTCTCATTGAATCTTGTTAGTCAGTACTCCTTCTCTGATTGAATCGTGTTACAGTCACTATTGCATCTCATTGAATCCTGTTACAGTCACTATTCCATCTCATTGAATCGTGTTACAGTCACTATTCCATCTCATTGAATCCTGTTACAGTCACTTTTCCTTCTCTCATTGAATCCTGTTACAGTCACTATTCCATCTCATTGAATCCTGTTAGTCACTACTCCTTCTCTCAGTGAATCCTGTTAGTCAGTACTCCTTCTCTGATTGAATTCTGTTACAGTCACTACTCCATCTCATTGAATCCTGTTACAGTCACTATTCCATCTCATTGAATTCTGTTACAGTCACTATTCCATCTCATTGAATCCTGTTACAGTCACTTTTCCTTCTCTCATTGAATCCTGTTACAGTCACTTTTCCTTCTCTCATTGAATCCTGTTACAGTCACTGCTCGATCTCATTGAATCCTGTTACAATCACTATTGCATCTCAGTAAATCCTGTTACAGTCACTATTCCATCTCATAGAATCCTGTTACAGTTATTATTCCATCTCATTGAATCCTGTTACAGTCACTGCTCCTTCTCTCAGTGAATGCTGTTAGTCAGTACTCCTTCTCTGATTGAATTCTGTTACAGTCACTACTCCATCTCATTGAATCCTGTTACAGTCACTATTCCATCTCATTGAATCCTGTTACAGTCACTTTTCCTTCTCTCATTGAATGCTGTTACAGTAACTTTTCCTTCTCTCATTGAATCATGTTACAGTCACTATTCCATCTCATTGAATCCTGTTAGTCACTATTCCTTCTCTTATTGAAACCTGTTACAGTCACTATTCCATCTCATTGAATCCTGTTACAGTCACTATTCCTTCTTTCATTGAATCCTGTTAGTCACTATTCCATCTCATTGAATCCTGTTACAGTCATTATTCGATCTCATTGAATCCTGTTAGAGTCACTACTCCTTCTCTCAGTGAATCCTGTTAGTCAGTACTCCTTCTCTGATTGAATTCTGTTACAGTCACTACTCAATCTCATTGAATACTGTTTCTGTCACTATTCCATCTCATTGAATCCTGTTTCAGTCACTATTCCATCTCATTCAATCCTGTTACAGTCACTATTCCTTCTGTCATTGAATCCTGTTACAGTCACTGTTCCTTCTCTCATTGAATCCTGTTACAGTCACTATTCCATCTCATTGAATCCTGTTACAGTCACTATTCCATCTCATTGAATCCTGTTACAGTCACTATTACATGTCATTGAATCCTGCTACAGTCACTACACCTTCTCTCAGTGAATCCTGTTAGTCAGTACACCTTCTCTGATTCAATTCTGTTACAGTCACTACTCAATCTCATTGAATCCTGTTACAGTCACTATTCCATCTCATTGAATCCTGTTACAGTCACTATTCGTTCTCTCACTGAATCCTGTTACAGTCACTATTCCATCTCATTGAATCCTGTTAGTCACTATTCCTTCTCTCATTGTATCTTGTTACACTCACTATTCCTTCTCATTGAATCCTGTTACAGACACTATTCCATCTCATTGATTTCTGTTACAGTCACTATTCCATCTCATTGAATCCTGTTACAGTCACTTTTCCTTCTCTCATTGAATCCTGTTACAGTCACTTTTCCTTCTCTCACTGAATCCTTTTACAGTCACTGCTCCATCTCATTGAATCCTGTTACAGTCACTATTCCATCTCAGTGAATCCTGTTACAGTCACTATTCCATCTCATTGAATCCAGTTACAGTCACTATTCCATCTCATTGAATCCTGTTACAGTCACTGCTCCTTCTCTCAGTGAATCCTGTTAGTCAGTACTCCTTCTCTGATTGAATTCTGTTACAGTCACTACTCCATCTCATTGAATCGTGTTACAGTCACTATTCCATCACATTGAATCCTGTTAGTCACTTTTCCTTCTCTCATTGAATCCTGTTACAGTCACTATTCCATCTCATTGAATCCTGTTAGTCACTATTCCTTCTCTCATTGTATCTTGTTACACTCACTATTCCATCTCATTGAATCCTGTTACAGTCACTATTCCTTCTTTCATTGAATCCTGTTAGTCACTACTCAATCTCATTGAATCCTGTTGCAGTAAGTATTCCTTCTCATTGAATCTTGTTAGTCACTATTCCATCTCATTGAATCCTGTTACAGTGACGTTTCTTTCTCTTATTGAATCCTTTTACAGTCACTATTCCATCTCATTGAATCCAGTTACAGTCACTTTTCCTTCTCTCATTGAATCCTGTTATAGTCACTATTCCATCTCATCGAATCCTATTACAGTCACTTTTCCTTCTCTCATTGAATCCTGTTATAGTCACTGTTCCATCTCATTGAATCCTGTTACAGTCACTATTTCTTCTCTCATTGAATCCTGTTACAGTCACCATTCTGTCTGATTGAATACTGTTACATTCACAATTCCATCTCATTGAATCCTGTTACAGTCTCTGTTCCTTCTTTCATTGAATCCTGTTACAGTCACTACTCCATCTCATTGAACCCTGTTACAGTCACTATTTCATCTCATTGAATCCTGTTACAGCCACTATTCCATCTCATTGAATCCTGTTAGTAACTATGCTTTCTCTCATTGAATCCTGTTACAGTCAGTATTCCATCTCATTGAATCATGTTACAGTCACTATTCCTTTTCATTGAATCCTGTTAGTCACTACTCCATCTCAGTGAATCCTGTGACAGCCACTATTCCATGTCATTGAATCCTGTTACAGTCACTATTCCTTCTCTCATTGAATCTTGTTAGTCAGTACTCCTTCTCTGATTGAATCGTGTTAGTCACTATTGCATCTCATAAAATCCTGTTACAGTCACTATTCCATCTCATTGAATTCTATTACAGTCAGTATTACATCTCATTGAATCCTGTTACAGTCACTACTCCTTCTCTCAGTGAAACCTGTTAGTCAGTACTCCTTCTCTGATTGAATCCTGTTACAGTCACTATTCCATCTTATTGAATCCTGTTACAGTCACTTTTCCTTCTCTCATTGAATCCTGTTACAGTCACTATTCCATCTCATTGAATCCTGTTACAGTCACTTTTCCTTCTCTCATTGAATCCTGTTACAGTCACTATTCCATCTCATTGAATCCTGTTAGTCAGTACTCCTTCTCTGATTGAATTCTGTTACAGTCACTACTCCATCTCATTGAATCATGTTACCGTCACTATTCCATCTCATTGAATCCTGTTACAGTCACTTTTCCTTCTCTCATTGAATCCTGTTACAGTCAGTATTCCATGTCATTGAATCCTGTGAGTCACTATTCCTTCTCTCATTGTATCTTGTTAGTCACTATTCCATCTCATTGAATCCTGTAACAGTCACTATTCCATCTCATTGAATCCTGTTACAGTCACTATTACATCTCAATCAATCCTGTTACAGTCACTTTTCTTTCTCTCATTGAATCCTGTTACAGTCACTATTCAATCTCATTGAATCCTGTTACAGTCACTGTTCCTTCTCTCATTGAATCCTGTTACAGTCACTATTCAATCTCATTGAATCCTGTTATAGTCACTATTCCATCTCATTGAATCCTGTTACAGTCACTATTACATCTCATTGAATCCTGTTAAAGTCACTACTCCTTCTCTCAGTGAATCCTGTTGGTCAGTACTTCTTCTCTGATTGACTTCTGTTACAGTCACTACTCCATCTCATTGAATCCTGTTACAGTCACTATTCCATCTCATTGAATCCTGTTAGTCAATTTTACTTCTCTCATTGAATCCTGTTAGTCACTTTTCCTTCTCTCATTGAATCCTGTTACAGTCACTGCTCCATCTGATTGAATCCTGTTACAGTCACTATTCCATCTCATTGAATCCTGTTACAGTCACTATTCCATCTCATTGAATCCTGTTACAGTCACTATTCCATTTCATTGAATCCTGTTACAGTCACTGCTCCTTCTCTCAGTGAATCCTGTTAGTCAGTACTCCTTCTCTGATTGAATTCTGTTACAGTCACTACTCCATCTCATTGAATCGTGTTACAGTCACTATTCCATCTCATTGAACTCCTGTTACAGTCACTTTTCCTTCTCTTTTTGAATCCTGTTACAGTCAGTATTCCATCTCATTGAATCCTCTGACAGTCACTTTTCCCTTCTCTCATTGAATCCTGTTACAGTCACTATTCCATCTCATTGAATCCTGTTAGTCATTATTCCTTCTCTCATTGTATCTTGTTACAGACACTATTCCATCTCATTGAATCCTGTTACAGTCACTACTCCTTCCTCTCAGTGAATCCTGTTAGTCAGTACTCCTGCTGTGATTGAATTCTGTTACAGTTACTACTCCATCTCATTGAATCCAGTTACAGTCACTATTCCATCTCTTTGAATCCTGTTACAGTCACTATTCCTTCTCTCATCGAATCATGTTACAGTCAGTATTCCATCTCATTGAATCCTGCTACAGTCACTATTCCATCTCATTGAATCCTGTTAGTCACTTTTCCTTCTCTCATTGAATCTGTTAGTCACTTTTCCTTCTCTCATTGAATCCTGTTACAGTCACTGCTCCATCTCATTGAATCCTGTTACAGTCTCTGTTCCTTCTTTCATTGAATCCTGTTATTCACTACTCCATCTCATTGAATCCTCTTACAGTCACTACGCCATCTCATTTAATCCTGTTACAGCCACTATTCCATCTCATTGAATATTGTTACAGTCACTATTCCTTCTCTCATTGAATCCTGTTACAGTCACTATTCCATCTCATTGAATCCTGTTACAGTCACTATTCCTTCTTTCATTGGATCCTGTTAGTCACTACTCCATCTCATTGAATCCTGTTACAGCCACTATTCCATCTCATTGAAGCCTGTTACAGTCACTATTCCTTCTCTCATTGAATCCTGTTAGTAACTATGCTTTCTCTCATTGAATCCTGTTACAGTTAGTATTTTATCTCATTGAATCCTGTTACAGTCACTATTCCTTTTCATTGATCCTGTTAGTCACTACTCCATGTCATGAATCCTGTGACAGCCAGTATTCCATGTCATTGAATCCTGTTACAGTCACTATTCCTTCTCTCATTGAATCTTGTTAGTCAGTACTCCTTCTCTGATTGAATCCTGTTACAGTCACTATTGCATCTCATTGAATCCTGTTACAGTCACTATTCCATCTCATTGAATCGTGTTACAGTTACTATTCCATCTCATTGAATCCTGTTACAGTCACTTTTCCTTCTCTCATTGAATCCTGTTACAGTCACTATTCCATCTCATTGAATCCTGTTAGTCACTATTCCTTCTCTCATTGAATCCTGTTACAGTCACTATTCCAATCTCATTGAATCCTGTTACAGTCACTACTCCATCTCATTGAATCCAGTTACAGTCACTATTCCATCTCATTGAATCCTGTTACAGTCATTATTCCATCTCATTGAATCCTGTTACAGTCACTGCTCCTTCTCTCAGTGAATCCTGTTAGTCAGTACTCCTTCTCTGATTGAATTCTGTTACAGTCACTACTCCAATCTCATTGAATCGTGTTACAGTCACTATTCCATCACATTGAATCCTGTTAGTCACTTTTCCTTCTCTCATTGAATCCTGTTACAGTCACTATTCCATCTCATTGAATCCTGTTAGTCACTATTCCTTCTCTCATTGTATCTTGTTACACTCACTATTCCATCTCATTGAATCCTGTTACAGTCACTATTCCTTCTTTCATTGAATCCTGTTAGTCACTACTCAATCTCATTGAATCCTGTTGCAGTAAGTATTCCTTCTCATTGAATCTTGTTAGTCACTATTCCATCTCATTGAATCCTGTTACAGTGACGTTTCTTTCTCTTATTGAATCCTTTTACAGTCACTATTCCATCTCATTGAATCCAGTTACAGTCACTTTTCCTTCTCTCATTGAATCCTGTTATAGTCACTATTCCATCTCATCGAATCCTATTACAGTCACTTTTCCTTCTCTCATTGAATCCTGTTATAGTCACTGTTCCATCTCATTGAATCCTGTTACAGGTCACTATTTCTTCTCTCATTGAATCCTGTTACAGTCACCATTCTGTCTGATTGAATACTGTTACATTCACAATTCCATCTCATTGAATCCTGTTACAGTCTCTGTTCCTTCTTTCATTGAATCCTGTTACAGTCACTACTCCATCTCATTGAACCCTGTTACAGTCACTATTTCATCTCATTGAATCCTGTTACAGCCACTATTCCATCTCATTGAATCCTGTTAGTAACTATGCTTTCTCTCATTGAATCCTGTTACAGTCAGTATTCCATCTCATTGAATCATGTTACAGTCACTATTCCTTTTCATTGAATCCTGTTAGTCACTACTCCATCTCAGTGAATCCTGTGACAGCCACTATTCCATGTCATTGAATCCTGTTACAGTCACTATTCCTTCTCTCATTGAATCTTGTTAGTCAGTACTCCTTCTCTGATTGAATCGTGTTAGTCACTATTGCATCTCATAAAATCCTGTTACAGTCACTATTCCATCTCATTGAATTCTATTACAGTCAGTATTACATCTCATTGAATCCTGTTACAGTCACTACTCCTTCTCTCAGTGAAACCTGTTAGTCAGTACTCCTTCTCTGATTGAATCCTGTTACAGTCACTATTCCATCTTATTGAATCCTGTTACAGTCACTTTTCCTTCTCTCATTGAATCCTGTTACAGTCACTATTCCATCTCATTGAATCCTGTTACAGTCACTTTTCCTTCTCTCATTGAATCCTGTTACAGTCACTATTCCATCTCATTGCAATCCTGTTAGTCAGTACTCCTTCTCTGATTGAATTCTGTTACAGTCACTACCTCCATCTCATTGAATCATGTTACCGTCACTATTCCATCTCATTGAATCCCTGTTACAGTCACTTTTCCTTCTCTCATTGAATCCTGTTACAGTCAGTATTCCATGTCATTGAATCCTGTGAGTCACTATTCCTTCTCTCATTGTATCTTGTTAGTCACTATTCCATCTCATTGAATCCTGTAACAGTCACTATTCCATCTCATTGAATCCCTGTTACAGTCACTATTACATCTCAATCAATCCTGTTACAGTCACTTTTCTTTCTCTCATTGAATCCTGTTACAGTCACTATTCAATCTCATTGAATCCTGTTACAGTCACTGTTCCTTCTCTCATTGAAATCCTGTTTACAGTCACTATTCAACTCTCAATTGAATCCTGTTATAGTCACTATTCATCCAATAATCCTGTTACAGTCACTATTACATCTCATTGAATCCTGTTAAAGTCACTACTCCTTCTCTCAGTGAATCCTGTTGGTCAGTACTTCTTCTCTGATTGACTTCTGTTACAGTCACTACTCCCATCTCATTGAATCCTGTTACAGTCACTATTCCATCTCATGAATCCTGTTAGTCAATTTTACTTCTCTCATTGAATCTGTTAGTCACTTTTCCTCTCTCTCATTGAATCCTGTTACAGTCACTGCTCCATCTGATTGAATCCTGTTACAGTCACTATTCCATCTCATTGAATCCTGTTACAGTCACTATTCCATCTCAATTGAATCCTGTTACAGTCACTATTCCATTTCATTGAATCCTGTTACAGTCACTGCTCCTTCTCTCAGTGAATCCTGTTAGTCAGTACTCCTTCTCTGATTGAATTCTGTTACAGTCACTACTCCATCTCATTGATCGTGTTACAGTCACTATTCCATCTCATTGAATCCTGTTACAGTCCACTTTTCCTTCTCTTTTTGAATCCTGTTACAGTCAGTATTCCATCTCATTGAATCCTCTGACAGTCACTTTTCCTTCTCTCATGAATCCTGTTACAGTCACTATTCCATCTCATTGAATCCTGTTAGTCATTATTCCTTCTCTCATTGTATCTTGTTACAGACACTATTCCATCTCATTGAATCCTGTTACAGTCACTGACTCCTTCTCTCAGTGAATCCTGTTAGTCAGTACTCCTGCTGTGATTGAATTCTGTTACAGTACTACTCCATCTCATTGAATCCAGTTACAGTCACTATTCCATCTCTTTGAATCCTGTTACAGTCACTATTCCTTCTCCTCATCGAATCATGTTACAGTCAGTATTCCATCTCATTGAATCCTGCTACAGTCACTATTCCATCTCATTGAATCCTGTTAGTCACTTTTCCTTCTCTCATTGAATCCTGTTAGTCACTTTTCCTTCTCTCATTGAATCCTGTTACAGTCACTGCTCCATCTCATTGAATCCTGTTACAGTCTCTGTTCCCTTCTTTCATTGAATCCTGTTATTCACTACTCCATCTCATTGAATCCTCTTACAGTCACTACGCCATCTCATTTAATCCTGTTACAGCCACTATTCCATCTCATTGAATACTGTTACAGTCACTATTCCTTCTCTCATTGAATCCTGTTACAGTCACTATTCCATCTCATTGAATCCTGTTACAGTCACTATTCCCTTCTTTCATTGGATCCTGTTAGTCACTACTCCATCTCATTGAATCCTGTTACAGCCACTATTCCATCTCATTGAAGCCTGTTACAGTCACTATTCCTTCTCTCATTGAATCCTGTTAGTAACTATGCTTTCTCTCATTGATCCTGTTACAGTTGAGTATTTTATCCATTGAATCCTGTTACAGTCACTATTCCTTTTCATTGAATCCTGTTAGTCACTACTCCATGTCATTGAATCCTGTGACAGCCAGTATTCCATGTCATTGAATCCTGTTACAGGTCACTATTCCTTCTCTCATTGAATCTTGTTAGTCAGTACTCCTTCTCTGATTGAATCCTGTTACAGTCACTATTGCATCTCATTGAATCCTGTTACAGTCACTATTCCATCTCATTGAATCGTGTTACAGTTAACTATTCCATCTCATTTGAATCCTGTTACAGTCACTTTTCCTTCTCTCATTGAATCCTGTTACAGTCACTTTCCATCTCATTGAATCTGTTAGTCACTATTCCTTCTCCATTGAATCCTGTTACAGTCACTATTCCATCTCATTGAATCCTGTTCAGTCACTACTCCATCTCATTGAATCCCTGTTACAGTCACTATTCCATCTCATTGAATCCTGTTACAGTCATTATTCCATCTCATTGAATCCTGTTACAGTCACTACTCCTTCTCTCAGTGAATCCTGTCAGTCAGTACTCCTTCTCTGATTGAATCGTGTTACAGTCACTATTGCATCTCATTGAATCCTGTACAGTCACTATTCCATCTCATTGAATCGTGTTACAGTCAACTATTCCATCTCATTGAATCCTGTTACAGTCACTTTTCCTTCTCTCATTGAATCCTGTTAACAGTCACTATTCCATCTCATTGAAATCTCCTGTTAGTCACTATTCCTTCTCTCATTGAAACCTGTTACAGTCAGTATTCCATCTCATTGAATCCTGTTACAGTCACTATCCATCTCATTGAATCCTGTTACAGTCACTATTCCATCTCATTGAATCCTGTTACAGTCATTATTCCATGTCATTGAATCCTGTTACAGTCACTACTCCTTCTCTCAGTGAATCCTGTCAGTCAGTACTCCCTTCTCTGATTGAATTCTGTTACAGTCATTACTCCATCTCATTGAATCATGTTAACAGTCACTATTCCATCTCAATTGAATCCGGTTCTGTCACTTTTCCCTCTGTCATTGAAATCCTGTTACTGTTACTATTCAATCTCATTGAATCCTGTTACAGTCAGTGTTCCTTCTCTCATTGAATCCTGTTACAGTCACTATTCCATCTCATTAATCCTACTTACAGTCACTATTCCATCGCATTGAATCTGTTACAGTCACTTTTCCTTCTCTCATTGAATCATGTTACAGTCACTATTCCATCTCATTGAATCCCTGTAGTCACTATCCTTCTCTCATTGAAACCTGTTACAGTCACTATTCCATCTCATTGATCCTGTTACAGTCAGTATTCCTTCTTTCATTGAATCCTGTTAGTCACTATTCCATCTCATTGAATCCTGTGACAGTCATTATTCCATCTCATTGAATCCTGTTACAGTCACTACTCCTTCTCTCAGTGAATCCTCTTAGTCAGTACTCCTTCTCTGATTGAATCTGTTACAGTCACTAGTCCATCTCATTGAATACTGTTTCTGTCACTATTCCATCTCATTGAATCCTGTTACAGTCACTATTCCATCTCATTCAATCCTGTTACAGTCACTTTTCCTTCCTGTCATTGAATCCTGTTACAGTCACTATTCAATCTCATTGAATCCTGTTACAGTCACTGTTCCTTCTCTCATTGAATCCTGTTAAAGTCACTATTCCATCTCATTCAATCCTGTTACAGTCACTATTCCATCTCATTGAATCCTGTTACAGTAACTATTACATGTCATTGAATCCTGTTACAGTCACTACACCTTCTCTCAGTGAATCCTGTTAGTCAGTACTCCTTCTCTGATTGAATTCTGTTACAGTCACTACACCATCTCATTGAATCCTGTTACAGTCACTATTCCATCTCATTGAATCCTGTTACAGTCACTATTCGTTCTCTCACTGAATCTGTTACAGTCACTATTCCATCTCATTCAATCCTGTTAGTCACTATTCCTTCTCTCATCGAATCATGTTACAATCACTATTCCATCTCATTGAATCCTGTTACAGTCACTATTCCATCTCATTGAATTCTGTTACAGTCACTATTCCATCTCATCGAATCCTATTACAGTCACTTTTCCTTCTCTCATTGAATCCTGTTATAAGTCACTATTCCATCTCATTGAATCCTGTTACAGTCACTATTCTTCTCTCATTGAATCCTGTTACAGTCACCATCTGTCTGATTGAATACTGTTACATTCACAATTCCATCTCATTGAATCCTGTTACAGTCTCTGTTCCTTCTTTCATTGAATCCTGTTACAGTCACTACTCCATCTCATTGAACCCTGTTACAGTCACTATTTCATCTCATTGAATCCTGTTACAGCCACTATTCCATCTCATTGAATCCTGTTAGTAACTATGCTTTCTCTCATTGAATCCTGTTACAGTCAGTATTCCATCTCATTGAATCCTGTTACAGTCACTATTCCTTTTCATTGAATCCTGTTAGTCACTACTCCATCTCATTGAATCCTGTGACAGCCACTATTCCATGTCATTGAATCCTGTTACAGTCACTATTCCTTCTCTCATTGAATCTTGTTAGTCAGTACTCCTTCTCTGATTGAATCGTGTTAGTCACTATTGCATCTCATAAAATCCTGTTACTGTCACTATTCCATCTCATTGAATTCTATTACAGTCAGTTATTCCCATCTCATTGAATCCTGTTACAGTCACTACTCCTTCTCTCAGTGAAACCTGTTAGTCAGTACTCCTTCTCTGATTGAATCCTGTTACAGTCACTATTCCATCTTACTGAATCCTGTTACAGTCACTTTTCCTTCTCTCATTGAATCCTGTTACAGTCACTATTCAATCTCATTGAATCCTGTTACAGTCACTTTTCCTTCTCTCATTGAATCTGTTAAAGTCACTATTCCATCTCATTGAATCCTGTTAGTCAGTACTCCTTCTCTGATTGAATTCTGTTACAGTCACTACTCCATCTCATTGAATCATGTTACCGTCACTATTCCATCTCATTGAATCCTGTTACAGTCACTATTCCATCTCAATCAATCCTGTTACAGTCACTTTTCTTTCTCTCATTGAATCCTGTTACAGTCACTATTCAATCTCATTGAATCCTGTTATAGTCACTGTTCCTTCTCTCATTGAATCCTGTTACAGTCACTATTCCATCTCATTGAATCCTGTTATAGTCACTATTCCATCTCATTGAATCCTGTTACAGTCACTATTACATCTCATTGAATCCTGTTAAAGTCACTACTCCTTCTCTCAGTGAATCCTGTTAGTCAGTACTCCTTCTCTGATTGACTTCTGTACAGTCACTACTCCATCTCATTGAATCCTGTTACAGTCACTATTCCATCTCATTGAATCCTGTTACAGTCACTATTCCATCTCATTGAATCCTGTTAGTCAATTTTACTTCTCTCATTGAATCCTGTTAGTCACTTTTCCTTCTCTCATTGAATCCTGTTACAGTCACTGCTCCATCTGATTGAATCCTGTTAGTCACTATTCCATCTCATTGAATCCTGTACAGTCACTAATCCATCTCATTGAATCCAGTTACATTCACGATTCCATCTCATTGAATCCTGTTACAGTCTCTGTTCCTTCTTTCATTGAATCCTGTTACAGTCATTATTCCATCTCATTGAATCCTGTTACAGTCACTACTCCTTCTCTCAGTGAATCCTGTTAGTCAGTACTCCTTCTCTGATTGAATTCTGTTACAGTCACTAGTCCATCTCATTGAATACTGTTTCTGTCACTATTCCATCTCATTGAATCCTGTTACAGTCACTATTCCAATTTCATTCAATCTTGTTACAGTCTCTTTTCCTTCTGTCATTGAATCCTGTTACAGTCACTATTCAATCTCATTGAATCCTGTTACAGTCACTATTCCATCTCATTGATCCTGTTACAGTCACTACTCCATCTCATTGAATCCTCTTACAGTCACTATTTCATCTCATTGAATCCTGTTACAGCCACTATTCCATCTCATTGAAGCCTGTTACAGTCACTATTCCTTCTCTCATTGAATCCTGTTAGTAACTATGCTTTCTCTCATTGAATCCTGTTACAGTTAGTATTTTAATCTCATTGAATCCTGTTACAGTCACTATTCCTTTTCATTGAATCCTGTTAGTCACTACTCCATGTCATTGAATCCTGTGACAGCCAGTATTCCATGTCATTGAATCCTGTTACAGTCACTATTCCTTCTCTCATTGAATCTTGTTAGTCAGTACTCCTTCTCTGATTGAATCGTGTTACAGTCACTATTGCATCTCATTGAATCCTGTTACAGTCACTATTCATCTCATTGAATCGTGTTACAGTCACTATTCCATCTCATTGAATCCTGTTACAGTCACTTTTCCTTCTCTCATTGAATCCTGTTACAGTCACTATTCCATCTCATTGAATCCTGTTAGTCACTATTCCTTCTCTCATTGAATCCTGTTACAGTCACTATTCCATCTCATTGAATCCTGTTACAGTCACTATTCCATCTCATTGAATCCTGTTACAGTCACTATTCCATCTCATTGAATCCTGTTACAGTCATTATTCCATCTCATTGAATCCTGTCACAGTCACTACTCCTTCTCTCAGTGAATCCTGTCAGTCAGTACTCCTTCTCTGATTTAAATCGTGTTACAGTCACTATTGCATCTCATTGAATCCTGTTACAGTCACTATTCCATCTCATTGAATCGTGTTACAGTCACTATTCCATCTCATTGAATCCTGTTACACTCACTTTTCCTTCTCTCATTGAATCCTGTTACAGTCACTATTCCATCTCATTGAATCCTGTTAGTCACTATTCCTTCTCTCATTGAAACCTGTTACAGTCACTATTCCATCTCATTGAATCCTGTTACAGTCACTATTCCATCTCATTGAATCCTGTTACAGTCACTATTCCATCTCATTGAATCCTGTTACAGTCATTATTCCATCTCATTGAATCCTGTTACAGTCACTACTCCTTCTCTCAGTGAATCCTGTCAGTCAGTACTCCTTCTCTGATTGAATTCTGTTACAGTCATTACTCCATCTCATTTAATCATGTTACAGTCACTATTCCATCTCATTGAATCCGGTTTCTGTCACTTTTCCCTCTGTCATTGAATCCTGTTACAGTTACTATTCAATCTCATTGAATCCTGTTACAGTCAGTGTTCCTTCTCTCATTGAATCCTGTTACAGTCACTATTCCATCTCATTGAATCCTGTTACAGTCACTATTCCATCGCATTGAATCCTGTTACAGTCACTTTTCCTTCTCTCATTGAATCATGTTACATTCACTATTCCATCTCATTGAATCCTGTTAGTCACTATTCCTTCTGTCATTGAAACCTGTTACAGTCAGTATTCCATCTCATTGAATCCTGTTACAGGTCAGTATTCCTTTTTTCATTGAATCCTGTTAGTCACTATTCCATCTCATTGAATCCTGTGACAGTCATTATTCCATCTCATTGAATCCTGTTACAGTCACTACTCCTTCTCTCAGTGAATCCTCTTAGTCAGTACTCCTTCTCTGATTGAATTCTGTTACAGTCACTAGTCCATCTCATTGATTACTGTTTCTGTCACTATTCCATCTCATTGAATCCTGTTACAGTCACTATTCCATCTCATTCAATCCTGTTACAGTCACTTTTCCTTCTGTCATTGAATCCTGTTACAGTCACTATTCAATCTCATTGAATCCAGTTACAGTCACTGTTCCTTCTCTCATTGAATCCTGTTAAAGTCACTATTCCATCTCATTGAATCCTGTTACAGTCACTATTCCATCTCATTGAATCCTGTTACAGTCACTGCTCCATCTCATTGAATCCTGTTACAGTCTCTGTTCCTTCTTTCATTGAATCCTGTTATTGACTACTCCATCTCATTGAATCCTGTTACAGTCACTACGCCATCTCATTTAATCCTGTTACAGCCACTATTCCATCTCATTGAATACTGTTACAGTCACTATTCCTTCTCTCATTGAATCCTGTTACAGTCACTATTCCATCTCATTGAATCCTGTTACAGTCACTATTCCTTCTTTCATTGGATCCTGTTAGTCACTACTCCATCTCATGGAATCCTGTTACAGTAAGTATTCTATCTCATTGAATCTTGTTAGTCACTTTTCCATCTCATTGAATCCTGTTACAGTGACGTTTCCTTCTCTCATTGAATCCTGTTACAGTCACTATTCCATCGCATCGAATCCTGTTACAGTCACTTTTCCTTCTCTCATTGAATCCTGTTACAGTCACTAATCATCTCATTGAATCCAGTTACATTCACGATTCCATCTCATTGAATCCTGTTACAGTCTCTGTTCCTTCTTTCATTGAATCCTGTTACAGTCATTATTCCATCTCATTGAATCCTGTTACAGTCATTACTCCTTCTCTCAGTGAATCCTGTTAGTCAGTACTCCTTCTCTGATTGAATTCTGTTACAGTCACTAGTCCATCTCATTGAATACTGTTTCTGTCACTATTCCATCTCATTGAATCCTGTTACAGTCACTATTCCATCTCATTCAATCCAGTTACAGTCTCTTTTCCTTCTGTCATTGAATCCTGTTACAGTCACTATTCAATCTCATTGAATCCTGTTACAGTCACTATTCCATCTCATTGAATCCTGTTACAGTCACTACTCCATCTCATTGAATCCTCTTACAGTCACTATTTCATCTCATTGAATCCTGTTACAGCCACTATTCCATCTCATTGAAGCCTGTTACAGTCACTATTCCTTCTCTCATTGAATCCTGTTAGTAACTATGCTTTCTCTCATTGAATCCTGTTACAGTTAGTATTTTATCTCATTGAATCCTGTTACAGTCACTATTCCTTTTCATTGAATCCTGTTAGTCACTACTCCATGTCATTGAATCCTGTGACAGCCAGTATTCCATGTCATTGAATCCTGTTACAGTCACTATTCCTTCTCTCATTGAATCTTGTTAGTCAGTACTCCTTCTCTGATTGAATCCTGTTACAGTCACTATTGCATCTCATTGAATCCTGTTACAGTCACTATTCCATCTCATTGAATCGTGTTACAGTTACTATTCCATCTCATTGAATCCTGTTACAGTCACTTTTCCTTCTCTCATTGAATCCTGTTACAGTCACTATTCCATCTCATTGAATCCTGTTAGTCACTATTCCTTCTCTCATTGAATCCTGTTACAGTCACTATTCCATCTCATTGAATCCTGTTACAGTCACTACTCCATCTCATTGAATCCTGTTACAGTCACTATTCCATCTCATTGAATCCTGTTACAGTCATTATTCCATCTCATTGAATCCTGTTACAGTCACTACTCCTTCTCTCAGTGAATCCTGTCAGTCAGTACTCCTTCTCTGATTGAATCGTGTTACAGTCACTATTGCATCTCATTGAATCCTGTTACAGTCACTATTCCATCTCATTGAATCGTGTTACAGTCACTATTCCATCTCATTGAATCCTGTTACAGTCACTTTTCCTTCTCTCATTGAATCCTGTTACAGTCACTATTCCATCTCATTGAATCCTGTTAGTCACTATTCCTTCTCTCATTGAAACCTGTTACAGTCAGTATTCCATCTCATTGAATCCTGTTACAGTCACTATTCCATCTCATTGAATCCTGTTACAGTCACTATTCCATCTCATTGAATCCTGTTACAGTCATTATTCCATGTCATTGAATCCTGTTACAGTCACTACTCCTTCTCTCAGTGAATCCTGTCAGTCAGTACTCCTTCTCTGATTGAATTCTGTTATAGTCATTACTCCATCTCATTGAATCATGTTACAGTCACTATTCCATCTCATTGAATCCGGTTTCTGTCACTTTTCCCTCTGTCATTGAATCCTGTTACAGTTACTATTCAATCTCATTGAATCCTGTTACAGTCAGTGTTCCTTCTCTCATTGAATCCTGTTACAGTCACTATTCCATCTCATTTAATCCTATTACAGTCACTATTCCATCGCATTGAATCCTGTTACAGTCACTTTTCCTTCTCTCATTGAATCATGTTACAGTCACTATTCCATCTCATTGAATCCTGTTAGTCACTATTCCTTCTCTCATTGAAACCTGTTACAGTCACTATTCCATCTCATTGAATCCTGTTACAGTCAGTATTCCTTCTTTCATTGAATCCTGTTAGTCACTATTCCATCTCATTGAATCCTGTGACAGTCATTATTCCATCTCATTGAATCCTGTTACAGTCACTACTCCTTCTCTCAGTGAATCCTCTTAGTCAGTACTCCTTCTCTGATTGAATTCTGTTACAGTCACTAGTCCATCTCATTGAATACTGTTTCTGTCACTATTCCATCTCATTGAATCCTGTTACAGTCACTATTCCATCTCATTCAATCCTGTTACAGTCACTTTTCCTTCTGTCATTGAATCCTGTTACAGTCACTATTCAATCTCATTGAATCCTGTTACAGTCACTGTTCCTTCTCTCATTGAATCCTGTTAAAGTCACTATTCCATCTCATTCAATCCTGTTACAGTCACTATTCCATCTCATTGAATCCTGTTACAGTAACTATTACATGTCATTGAATCCTGTTACAGTCACTACACCTTCTCTCAGTGAATCCTGTTAGTCAGTACTCCTTCTCTGATTGAATTCTGTTACAGTCACTACACCATCTCATTGAATCCTGTTACAGTCACTATTCCATCTCATTGAATCCTGTTACAGTCACTATTCGTTCTCTCACTGAATCCTGTTACAGTCACTATTCCATCTCATTCAATCCTGTTAGTCACTATTCCTTCTCTCATCGAATCATGTTACAATCACTATTCCATCTCATTGAATCCTGTACAGTCACTATTCCATCTCATTGAATTCTGTTACAGTCACTATTCCATCTCAATCGAATCCTATTACAGTCACTTTTCCTTCTCTCATTGAATCCTGTTATAGTCACTATTCCATCTCATGAATCCTGTTACAGTCACTATTTCTTCTCTCATTGAATCCTGTTACAGTCACCATTCTGTCTGATTGAATACTGTTACATTCACAATTCCATCTCATTGAATCCTGTTACAGTCTCTGTTCCTTCTTTCATTGAATCCTGTTACAGTCACTACTCCATCTCATTGAACCCTGTTACAGTCACTATTTCATCTCATTGAATCCTGTTACAGCCACTATTCCATCTCATTGAATCCTGTTAGTAACTATGCTTTCTCTCATTGAATCCTGTTACAGTCAGTATTCCATCTCATTGAATCCTGTTACAGTCACTATTCCTTTTCATTGAATCCTGTTAGTCACTACTCCATCTCATTGAATCCTGTGACAGCCACTATTCCATGTCATTGAATCCTGTTACAGTCACTATTCCTTCTCTCATTGAATCTTGTTAGTCAGTACTCCTTCTCTGATTGAATCGTGTTAGTCACTATTGCATCTCATAAATCCTGTTACTGTCACTATTCCATCTCATTGAATTCTATTACAGTCAGTATTCCATCTCATTGAATCCTGTTACAGTCACTACTCCTTCTCTCAGTGAAACCTGTTAGTCAGTACTCCTTCTCTGATTGAATCCTGTTACAGTCACTATTCCCATCTTACTGAATCCTGTTACAGTCACTTTTCCTTCTCTCATTGAATCCTGTTACAGTCACTATTCAATCTCATTGAATCCTGTTACAGTCACTTTTCCTTCTCTCATTGAATCCTGTTAAAGTCACTATTCCATCTCATTGAATCCTGTTAGTCAGTACTCCTTCTCTGATTGAATTCTGTTACAGTCACTACTCCATCTCATTGAATCATGTTACCGTCACTATTCCATCTCATTGAATCCTGTTACAGTCACTATTCCATCTCAATCAATCCTGTTACAGTCACTTTTCTTTCTCTCATTGAATCCTGTTACAGTCACTATTCAATCTCATTGAATCCTGTTATAGTCACTGTTCCTTCTCTCATTGAATCCTGTTACAGTCACTATTCCATCTCATTGAATCCTGTTATAGTCACTATTCCATCTCATTGAATCCTGTTACAGTCACTATTACATCTCATTGAATCCTGTTAAAGTCACTACTCCTTCTCTCAGTGAATCCTGTTAGTCAGTACTCCTTCTCTGATTGACTTCTGTTACAGTCACTACTCCATCTCATTGAATCCTGTTACAGTCACTATTCC
>NW_027276209.1:0-42886 GCF_030028105.1 Mobula birostris
CCATCACCCACCTCTGATCCAGTTCCCCTCCACCATCACCCACCTCTGATCCAGTTCCCCTCCATCATCACCCACCTCTGATCCAGTTCCGCTCCACCATCACCCACCTCTGATCCAGTTCCCCTGCACCATCACCCACCTCTGCTCCAGTTCCCCTGCACCATCACCCACCTCTGATCCAGTTCCCCTCCACTACCAACCACATCTGATCCAGTTCCCCTCCACCATTACCCACCTCTGATCCAGTTCCCCTCCACCATTACCCACCTCTGATCCAGTTCCCCTCCACCATCACCCACCTCTGATCCAGTTCCTCTACACTATGACCCACCTCTGATCCAGTTTCCCTCCATCACCCACCACTCACCTCTGAACCAGTTCCTCTCCACCATCAGCCACCTCATATCCAGTTCCCCTCCACAACCTCCCAGCTCTGATCCAGTTCCCCTCCACTGCCACCCACCTCTGATCCAGTTCCCCTCCACTACCACCCACCTCTGATCCAGTTCCCCTCCACCATCACCCACCTCTGATCCAGTTCCCCTCCACCACCCACCTCAGATCCTGTTCCCCTCCACCATCACCCACCTCTGATACAGTTCCTCTCCACCATCACCCACCTCTGATCCAGTTCCCCTCCACCACCTCCCAGCTCTGATCCAGTTCCCCTCCACCATCACCCACCTCTGATCCAGTTCTCCTCAGCTACCACCCACATCTGATCCAGTTCCCCTCCATCATAACGCACCTCTGATCCAGTTCCCCTCCACTATCACCCACCTCTGTTCCAGTTCCCCTCCACCATCACCCACCTCTGATCCAGTTCCCCTCCACCATCACCCACCTCTGATCCAGTTCCCCTCCATCATCACCCACCTCTGATCCAGTTCCTCTCCACCATCACCCACCTCTGATCCAGTTCCCCTCCATCATCACCCAGCTCTGATCCAGTTCCCCTCCATCATCACCCATCTCTGATCCAGTTCCCCTCCGCCATCACCCACCGCTAATCCAGTTCCCCTCCACCATTACCCACCTCTGACCCAGTTCCCCTCCATCATCACCCACCTCTGATCCAGTTCCTCTCCACCATCACCCACCTCTGATCCAGTTCCCCTCCATCATCACCCAGCTCTGATCCAGTTCCCCTCCATCATCACCCATCTCTGATCCAGTTCCCCTCCGCCATCACCCACCGCTAATCCAGTTCCCCTCCACCATTAGCCACCTCTGACCCAGTTCCCCTCCACCACCCACCTCTGATCCAGTTCCCCTCCACCATCACCCACCTCCGATCCAGTTCCCCTCCACCATCACCCACCTCTGATCCAACTTCCTCCACCATCACCCACCTCTGATCCAATTCCCCTCCGCTATCACGCACCTCTGATCCAGTTCGCCTCCAGTACCTCCCAGCTCTGATCCAGTTCCCCTCCACTACCACCCACCTCTCATCCAGTTCCCCTCCACTACCACCCACCTCTGATCCAGTTCCCCTCCACCATCACCCACCTCTGATCCAGTTCCCCTCCACTATCAACCACATCTGATCCAGTTCCCCTCCACCATTACTCACCTCTGATCCAGTTCCCCTCCACCCTCACCCACCTCTGATCCAGTTCCCCTACACTTTCACCCACCTCTGATCCAGTTCCCCTCTATCACCCACCATTCAGCTCTGAACCAGTTCCTCTCCACCATCACCCACCTCTGATCCAGTTCCCCTCCATCATCACCCACCTCTGATCCAGTTCCCTCTCACCATCACCCACCTCTGATCCAGTTCCCCTCCACCATCACCCACCTCTGATCCAGTTCCCCTCCACTATCACCCACCTCTGATCCAGTTCCCCTCCACTATCACCCATCTCTGATACAGTTGCCCTCCACTACCACCCACCAATGATCCAGTTACCCTCCATCATCACCCACCTCTGATCCAGTTCCCCTCCACTATCACCCACCACCCACCTCTGATCCAGTTCCCCTCCACTATCACCCACCTCTGATCCAGTTCCCTTCCACTATCACCCATCTCTGATACAGTTGCCCTCCACTACCACCCACCAATGATCCAGTTCCCCTCCACCATCACCCACCTATGATCCAGTTCCCCTCCACCACCCACCTCTGCTCCAGTTCCCCTCCACCGTCTCCCACTTCTGATCCAGTTCCCCTCCACTATCACCGACCTGCGATCCAGTTCCCCTCCATCAACCACCTCTGATCCAGTTCCCCTCCACCATCACCCACTTTTGATCCAGTTCCCCTCCATCATCACCCACATTGATTCAGTTGCCCTCCACCATCAACCACCTCTGATCCAGTTCCCCTCCACCATCACCCACCTCTGATCCAGTTCCCCTCCACCATCACCCACCTCTGATCCAGTTCTCCTCCACCATCACCCACCTCTGATCCAGTTCCCCTCCACCACCCACCTCTGATCCAGTTCCCCTCCACCATCACCCACCTCTGATCCAGTTCCCCTCCATTATCTCCCACCTCTGATTCAATTCTCCTCCATCATCATCCATCTCTAATCCATTTCCCCTCCATCATCACCCACCTCTGATCCAGTTCCCTCTCACCATCACCCACCTCTGATCCAGTTCCCCTGCACCATCTCCCACCTCTGATCCAGTTCCCCTCCACCATCACCCACCTCTGATCCAGTTCCCCTCCACTATCACCCACCTCTGATCCAGTTCCCCTCCACTATCACCCATCTCTGATCCAGTTCCCCTCCACTATCACCCATCTCTGATCCAGTTCCCCTCGATCATCACCCACCTCTGATCCAGTTCCCCTCCATCACCCATCACTCACCTCTGATCCAGTTCCACTCCACTATCACCCATCTTTGATACAGTTGCCCTCCACTACCACACACCAATGATCCAGTTCCCCTCCACCATCACCCACCTCTGATCCAATTCCCCTACACCATCACCCACCCCGATCCCGTTCCCCTACACCATCACCCACCTCTGATCCAGTTGCACTCCATCACCCACCACCCACCTCTGATCCAGTTCCCCTCCACTATCACCCATCTCTGATACAGTTGCCCTCCACTACCACCCACCAATGATCCAGTTCCCCTCCATCATCACCCACCTCTGATCCAGTTCCCCTCCACTATCACCCCCCACCCACCTCTGATCCAATTCCCCTCCACCATCACCCACCTCCGATCCAGTTCCCCTCCATCACCCACCACCCACCTCTGATCCAGTTCCCCTCCACCATCACCCACCTGTGATCCAGTTCCCCTCCTCCATCACCCACCTCTGATCCAGTTCCCCTCCATCATCGCCCAGCTCTGATCCAGTTCCCCTCCACCATCACCCACCTGTGATCCAGTTCCCCTCCACCATCACCCACCTCTGATCCAGTTCCCCTCCACCATCACCCACCTCTGATCCAATTCCCTTCCACTACCACTCACCTCTGATCCAGTTATCCTCCACCATCACCCACCTCCGATCCAGCTCCCCTCCACCATCACCCACCTCTGATCCAGTTCCCCTCCATCACCCACCGCCCACCTCTGATCCAGTTCCTCTCCACCATCACCCACCTCTGCTCCAGTTCCCCTCCATCACCCACCACCCACCTCTGATCCAGTTCCCCTCCACCATCACCCACCTCTGATCCAGTTCCTGTCCACCATCACCCACCTCTGATCCAGTTCCCCTCCACCATCACCCACTTCTGATCCAGTACCCCTCCACCATTACCCATCCCTGATCCAGTTCCCCTCCACTATCACCCACCTCTGTTCCAGTTCCCCTCCACCCTCGCCCACCTCTGATCCAGTTCCCCTCCACTATCACTCATCTCTGATACAGTTGCCCTCCACTACCACCCACCAATGATCCAGTTCCCCTCCACCATAACCCACCTATGATCCAGTTCCCCTCCACCACCCACCTCTGCTCCAGTTCCCCTCCACCGTCACCCACTTCTGATCCAGTTCCCCTCCACTATCACCCACCTGCGATCCAGTTCCCCTCCATCAACCACCTCTGATCCAGTTCCCCTCCACCATCACCCACTTTTGATCCAGTTCCCCTCCACCATCACCCACCTCTGATCCAGTTCCCCTCCACCATCACCCACCTCTGATCCAGTTCCCCTCCACCATCACCCACCTCTGATCCAGTTCCCCTCCACTACCTCCCAGCTCTGATCCAGTTCCCCTCCACTACCACCCACCTCTGATCCAGTTCCCCTCCACTATCACCCAGCTCTGATCCAGTTCCCCTCCACTACCACCCACCTCTGATCCAGTTCCTCTCCACCATCACCCACCTCTGATCCAGTTCCCCTCTACCATCACCCACTTCTGATCCAGTTCCCCTCCACTATCACCCACCTGTGATCAGTTCCCCTCCACCATCACCCAGCTCTGATCCAGTTCCACTGCATCATCACCCACCTCTGATCCAGTTCCCCTCCATCATCACCCACCAATGATCCAGTTACCCTCCATCATCACCCACCTCTGATCCAGTACCCCTCCACTATCACCCACCACCCACCTCTGATCCAGTTCCCCTGCACCATCACCCACCTCTGATCCAGTTCCCCTGCACCATCACCCACCTCTGATCCAGTTCCCCTCCACTACAAACCACATCTGACCCAGTTCCCCTCCACCATTACCCACCTCTGATCCAGTTCCCCTCCACCATCACCCACCTGTGATCCAGTTCCCCTCCTCCATCACCCACCTCTGATCCAGTTCCCCTCCATCATCACCCACCTCTGATCCAGTTCCCCTCCACCATCACCCACCTGTGATCCAGTTCCCCTCCACCATCACCCACCTCTGATCCAGTTCCCCTCCACCATCACCCACCTCTGATCCAATTCCCTTCCACTACCACTCACCTCTGATCCAGTTATCGTCCACCATCACCCACCTCCGATCCAGCTCCCCTCCACCATCACCCACCTCTGATCCAGTTCCCCTCCATCACCCACCACCCACCTCTGATCCAGTTCCCCTCCACCATCACCCACCTCTGATCCAGTTCCTCTCCACCATCACCCACCTCTGATCCAGTTCCCCTCCACCATCACCCACTTCTGATCCAGTACCCCTCCACCATCACCCATCCCTGATCCAGTTCCCCTGCACCATCACCCACCTCTGATCCAGTTCCCCTCCACTATCACCCACCTCTGATCCAGTTCCCTTCAACTATCACCCACCTATGATACAGTTCCCCTCCACTACCACCCACCAATGATCCAGTTCCCCTCCATCATCACCCACCTCTGATCCAGTTCCCCTCCACTATCACCCACCAGCCACCTCTGATCCAATTCCTCTCCACCATCACCCACCTCCGATCAGTTCCCCTCCATCACCCACCACCCACCTCTGATCCAGTTCCCCTCCACTACCACCCACCTCTGATCCACTTCCCCTCCACCATCACCTACCTCTAATCCAGTTCCCCTCCACCATCACCCACCTGTGATCCAGTTCCCCTTCACCATTACCGATCTCTGATCCAGTTCCCCTCCACCATCACCCACCTCTGATTCAGTTCCCCTCCACCATCACCCACATTGATTCAGTTCCCCTCCACCATCACCCACCTCTGATCCAGTTCCCCTCCACCATCACCCACCTCTGATCCAGTTCCCCTCCACTACCACCCACCTCTGATCCAGTTCCCCTCCACTATCACCCACCTCTGATCCAGTTCCCCTCCACCATCACCCACCTCTGATCGAGTTCCCCTCCACTATCAACCACATCTGATCCAGTTCCCCTCCGTCATCACCCACCTCCGATCCAGTTCCCCTCCACCATCACCCACGTCTGATCCAGTTCCCCTCCACCATTACCCACCTCTGATCCAGTTCCCCTCCATCACCCACCACTCACCTCTAAACCAGTTCCCCTCCACCATCACCCACCTTTCATCCAGTTCCCCTCCACCAGCACCCACCTCTGATCCAACTTCCTCCACCATCACCCACCTCTGATCCAATTCCCCTCCGCTATCACGCACCTCTGATCCAGTTCGCCTCCAGTACCTCCCAGCTCTGATCCAGTTCCCCTCCACTACCACCCACCTCTCATCCAGTTCCCCTCCACTACCACCCACTTCTGATCCAGTTCCCCTCCACCATCACCCACCTTTAATCCAGTTCCCCTCCACCATCACCCACTTCTGATCCAGTTCCCCTCCACTATCACCCACCTGTGATCAGTTCCCCTCCACCATCACCCAGCTCTGATCCAGTTCCACTGCATCATCACCCACCTCTGATCCAGTTCCCCTCCATCATCACCCACCAATGATCCAGTTACCCTCCATCATCACCCACCTCTGATCCAGTACCCCTCCACTATCACCCACCACCCACCTCTGATCCAGTTCCCCTCCACTATCACCCACCTCTGATCCAGTTCCCCTCCACTATCACTCATCTCTGATACAGTTGCCCTCCACTACCACCCACCAATGATCCAGTTCCCCTCCACCATAACCCACCTATGATCCAGTTCCCCTCCACCACCCACCTCTGCTCCAGTTCCCCTCCACCGTCACCCACTTCTGATCCAGTTCCCCTCCACTATCACCCACCTGCGATCCAGTTCCCGTCCATCAACCACCTCTGATCCAGTTCCCCTCCACCATCACCCACTTTTGATCCAGTTCCCCTCCACCATCACCCACCTCTGATCCAGTTCCCCTCCACCATCACCCACCTCTGATCCAGTTCCCCTCCACTACCTCCCAGCTCTGATCCAGTTCCCCTCCACTACCACCCACCTCTGATCCAGTTCCCCTGCACTATCACCCACCTCTGATCCAGTTCCCCTCCACCATCACCCACCTCTGATCCAGTTCCTCTCCACCATCACCCACCTCTGATCCAGTTCCCCTCCACCATCACCCACCTCTGATCCAGTTCCCCTCCATCATCACCCACCTCTGATCCAGTTCCCTCCACCATCACCCACCTCTGATCCAGTTCCCCTGCACCATCACCCACCTCTGATCCAGTTCCCCTGCACCATCACCCACCTCTGATCCAGTTCCCCTCCACTACAAACCACATCTGACCCAGTTCCCCTCCACCATTACCCACCTCTGATCCAGTTCCCCTCCACCATCACCCACCTGTGATCCAGTTCCCCTCCTCCATCACCCACCTCTGATCCAGTTCCCCTCCATCATCACCCACCTCTGATCCAGTTCCCCTCCACCATCACCCACCTGTGATCCAGTTCCCCTCCACCATCACCCACCTCTGATCCAGTTCCCCTCCACCATCACCCACCTCTGATCCAATTCCCTTCCACTACCACTCACCTCTGATCCAGTTATCCTCCACCATCACCCACCTCCGATCCAGCTCCCCTCCACCATCACCCACCTCTGATCCAGTTCCCCTCCATCACCCACCGCCCACCTCTGATCCAGTTCCTCTCCACCATCACCCACCTCTGCTCCAGTTCCCCTCCATCACCCACCACCCACCTCTGATCCAGTTCCCCTCCACCATCACCCACCTCTGATCCAGTTCCTCTCCACCATCACCCACCTCTGATCCAGTTCCCCTCCACCATCACCCACTTCTGATCCAGTACCCCTCCACCATCACCCATCCCTGATCCAGTTCCCCTGCACCATCACCCACCTCTGATCCAGTTCCCCTCCACTATCACCCACCTCTGATCCAGTTCCCTTCAACTATCACCCACCTATGATACAGTTCCCCTCCACTACCACCCACCAATGATCCAGTTCCCCTCCATCATCACCCACCTCTGATCCAGTTCCCCTCCACTATCACCCACCAGCCACCTCTGATCCAATTCCTCTCCACCATCACCCACCTCCGATCAGTTCCCCTCCATCACCCACCACCCACCTCTGATCCAGTTCCCCTCCACTACCACCCACCTCTGATCCACTTCCCCTCCACCATCACCTACCTCTAATCCAGTTCCCCTCCACCATCACCCACCTGTGATCCAGTTCCCCTCCATCATCACCCACCTCTGATCCAGTTCCCCTTCACCATTACCGACCTCTGATCCAGTTCCCCTCCACCATCACCCATCTCTGATTCAGTTCCCCTCCATCATCACCCACATTGATTCAGTTCCCCTCCACCATCACCCACCTCTGATCCAGTTCCCCTCCACCATCACCCACCTCTGATCCAGTTCCCCTGCACCATCACCCACCTCTGATCCAGTTCCCCTGCACCATCACCCACCTCTGATCCAGTTCCCCTCCACTACCAACCACATCTGATCCAGTTCCCCTCCACCATTACCCTCCTCTGATCCAGTTCCCCTCCACCATTACCCACCTCTGATCCAGTTCCCCTCCACCATCACCCACCTCTGATCCAGTTCCCCTGCACTATCACCCACCTCTGATCCAGTTTCCCTCCATCACCCACCACTCACCTCTGAACCAGTTCCTCTCCACCATCAGCCACCTCATATCCAGTTCCCCTCCACAACCTCCCAGCTCTGATCTAGTTCCCCTCCACTACCACCCACCTCTGATCCAGTTCCCCTCCACTACCACCCACCTCTGATCCAGTTCCCCTCCACCATCACCCACCTCTGATCCAGTTCCCCTCCACCACCCACCTCAGATACTGTTCCCCTCCACCATCACCCACCTCTGATACAGTTCCTCTCCACCATCACCCACCTCTGATCCAGTTCCCCTCCACTACCTCCCAGCTCTGATCCAGTTCCCCTCCACCATCACCCACCTCTGATCCAGTTCACCTCCGCTACCACCCACATCTGATCCAGTTCCCCTCCATCATAACCCACCTCTGATCCAGTTCCCCTCCACTATCACCCACCTCTGATCCAGTTCCCCTCCACCATCACCCACCTCTGATCCAGTTCCCCACCACCATCACCCACCTCTGATCCAGTTCCCCTCCATCATCACCCACCTCTGATCCAGTTCCTCTCCACCATCACCCACCTCTGATCCAGTTCCCCTCCATCATCACCCACCTCTTATCCAGTTCCCCTCCATCATCACCCAGCTCTGATCCAGTTCCCCTCCATCATCACCCATCTCTGATCCAGTTCCCCTCCGCCATCACCCACCGCTAATCCAGTTCCCCTCCACCATTACCCACCTCTGACCCAGTTCCCCTCCATCATCACCCACCTCTGATCCAGTTCCCCTCCATCATCACCCAGCTCTGATCCAGTTCCCCTCCATCATCACCCATCTCTGATCCAGTTCCCCTCCGCCATCACCCACCGCTAATCCAGTTCCCCTCCACCATTAGCCACCTCTGACCCAGTTCCCCTCCACCACCCACCTCTGATCCAGTTCCCCTCCACCATCACCCACCTCTGATCGAGTTCCCCTCCACTATCAACCACATCTGATCCAGTTCCCCTCCGTCATCACCCACCTCCGATCCAGTTCCCCTCCACCATCACCCACCTCTGATCCAGTTCCCCTCCACCATTACCCACCTCTGATCCAGTTCCCCTCCACCATCACCCACCTCTGATCCAGTTCCCCTCCACCATCACGCACCTCTGATCCAGTTCCCCTGCATCACCCACCACTCACCTCTAAACCAGTTCCCCTCCACCATCACCCACCTTTCATCCAGTTCCCCTCCACCAGCACCCACCTCTGATCCAACTTCCTCCACCATCACCCACCTCTGATCCAATTCCCCTCCGCTATCACGCACCTCTGATCCAGTTCGCCTCCAGTACCTCCCAGCTCTGATCCAGTTCCCCTCCACTACCACCCACTTCTGATCCAAGTCCCCTCCACCATCACCCACCTTTAATCCAGTTCCCCTCCACCATCACCCACTTCTGATCCAGTTCCCCTCCACTATCACCCACCTGTGATCAGTTCCCCTCCACCATCACCCAACTCTGATCCAGTTCCACTGCATCATCACCCACCTCTGATCCAGTTCCCCTCCATCATCACCCACCAATGATCCAGTTACCCTCCATCATCACCCACCTCTGATCCAGTACCCCTCCACTATCAACCACATCTGATCCAGTTCCCCTCCACCATTACTCACCTCTGATCCAGTTCCCCTCCACCCTCACCCACCTCTGATCCAGTTCCCCTACACTTTCACCCACCTCTGATCCAGTTCCCCTCTATCACCCACCATTCAGCTCTGAACCAGTTCCTCTCCACCATCACCCACCTCTGATCCAGTTCCCCTCCATCATCACCCACCTCTGATCCAGTTCCCTCTCACCATCACCCACCTCTGATCCAGTTCCCCTCCACCATCACCCACCTCTGATCCAGTTCCCCTCCACTATCACCCACCTCTGATCCAGTTCCCCTCCACTATCACCCATCTCTGATACAGTTGCCCTCCACTACCACCCACCAATGATCCAGTTACCCTCCATCATCACCCACCTCTGATCCAGTTCCCCTCCACTATCACCCACCACCCACCTCTGATCCAGTTCCCCTCCACTATCACCCACCTCTGATCCAGTTCCCTTCCACTATCACCCATCTCTGATACAGTTGCCCTCCACTACCACCCACCAATGATCCAGTTCCCCTCCACCATCACCCACCTATGATCCAGTTCCCCTCCACCACCCACCTCTGCTCCAGTTCCCCTCCACCGTCTCCCACTTCTGATCCAGTTCCCCTCCACTATCACCGACCTGCGATCCAGTTCCCCTCCATCAACCACCTCTGATCCAGTTCCCCTCCACCATCACCCACTTTTGATCCAGTTCCCCTCCATCATCACCCACATTGATTCAGTTGCCCTCCACCATCAACCACCTCTGATCCAGTTCCCCTCCACCATCACCCACCTCTGATCCAGTTCCCCTCCACCATCACCCACCTCTGATCCAGTTCTCCTCCACCATCACCCACCTCTGATCCAGTTCCCCTCCACCACCCACCTCTGATCCAGTTCCCCTCCACCATCACCCACCTCTGATCCAGTTCCCCTCCATTATCTCCCACCTCTGATTCAATTCTCCTCCATCATCATCCATCTCTAATCCATTTCCCCTCCATCATCACCCACCTCTGATCCAGTTCCCTCTCACCATCACCCACCTCTGATCCAGTTCCCCTGCACCATCTCCCACCTCTGATCCAGTTCCCCTCCACCATCACCCACCTCTGATCCAGTTCCCCTCCACTATCACCCACCTCTGATCCAGTTCCCCTCCACTATCACCCATCTCTGATCCAGTTCCCCTCCACTATCACCCATCTCTGATCCAGTTCCCCTCGATCATCACCCACCTCTGATCCAGTTCCCCTCCATCACCCATCACTCACCTCTGATCCAGTTCCACTCCACTATCACCCATCTTTGATACAGTTGCCCTCCACTACCACACACCAATGATCCAGTTCCCCTCCACCATCACCCACCTCTGATCCAATTCCCCTACACCATCACCCACCCCGATCCCGTTCCCCTACACCATCACCCACCTCTGATCCAGTTGCACTCCATCACCCACCACCCACCTCTGATCCAGTTCCCCTCCACTATCACCCATCTCTGATACAGTTGCCCTCCACTACCACCCACCAATGATCCAGTTCCCCTCCATCATCACCCACCTCTGATCCAGTTCCCCTCCACTATCACCCCCCACCCACCTCTGATCCAATTCCCCTCCACCATCACCCACCTCCGATCCAGTTCCCCTCCATCACCCACCACCCACCTCTGATCCAGTTCCCCTCCACCATCACCCACCTGTGATCCAGTTCCCCTCCTCCATCACCCACCTCTGATCCAGTTCCCCTCCATCATCGCCCAGCTCTGATCCAGTTCCCCTCCACCATCACCCACCTGTGATCCAGTTCCCCTCCACCATCACCCACCTCTGATCCAGTTCCCCTCCACCATCACCCACCTCTGATCCAATTCCCTTCCACTACCACTCACCTCTGATCCAGTTATCCTCCACCATCACCCACCTCCGATCCAGCTCCCCTCCACCATCACCCACCTCTGATCCAGTTCCCCTCCATCACCCACCGCCCACCTCTGATCCAGTTCCTCTCCACCATCACCCACCTCTGCTCCAGTTCCCCTCCATCACCCACCACCCACCTCTGATCCAGTTCCCCTCCACCATCACCCACCTCTGATCCAGTTCCTGTCCACCATCACCCACCTCTGATCCAGTTCCCCTCCACCATCACCCACTTCTGATCCAGTACCCCTCCACCATTACCCATCCCTGATCCAGTTCCCCTCCACTATCACCCACCTCTGTTCCAGTTCCCCTCCACCCTCGCCCACCTCTGATCCAGTTCCCCTCCACTATCACTCATCTCTGATACAGTTGCCCTCCACTACCACCCACCAATGATCCAGTTCCCCTCCACCATAACCCACCTATGATCCAGTTCCCCTCCACCACCCACCTCTGCTCCAGTTCCCCTCCACCGTCACCCACTTCTGATCCAGTTCCCCTCCACTATCACCCACCTGCGATCCAGTTCCCCTCCATCAACCACCTCTGATCCAGTTCCCCTCCACCATCACCCACTTTTGATCCAGTTCCCCTCCACCATCACCCACCTCTGATCCAGTTCCCCTCCACCATCACCCACCTCTGATCCAGTTCCCCTCCACCATCACCCACCTCTGATCCAGTTCCCCTCCACTACCTCCCAGCTCTGATCCAGTTCCCCTCCACTACCACCCACCTCTGATCCAGTTCCCCTCCACTATCACCCAGCTCTGATCCAGTTCCCCTCCACTACCACCCACCTCTGATCCAGTTCCTCTCCACCATCACCCACCTCTGATCCAGTTCCCCTCTACCATCACCCACTTCTGATCCAGTTCCCCTCCACTATCACCCACCTGTGATCAGTTCCCCTCCACCATCACCCAGCTCTGATCCAGTTCCACTGCATCATCACCCACCTCTGATCCAGTTCCCCTCCATCATCACCCACCAATGATCCAGTTACCCTCCATCATCACCCACCTCTGATCCAGTACCCCTCCACTATCACCCACCACCCACCTCTGATCCAGTTCCCCTGCACCATCACCCACCTCTGATCCAGTTCCCCTGCACCATCACCCACCTCTGATCCAGTTCCCCTCCACTACAAACCACATCTGACCCAGTTCCCCTCCACCATTACCCACCTCTGATCCAGTTCCCCTCCACCATCACCCACCTGTGATCCAGTTCCCCTCCTCCATCACCCACCTCTGATCCAGTTCCCCTCCATCATCACCCACCTCTGATCCAGTTCCCCTCCACCATCACCCACCTGTGATCCAGTTCCCCTCCACCATCACCCACCTCTGATCCAGTTCCCCTCCACCATCACCCACCTCTGATCCAATTCCCTTCCACTACCACTCACCTCTGATCCAGTTATCGTCCACCATCACCCACCTCCGATCCAGCTCCCCTCCACCATCACCCACCTCTGATCCAGTTCCCCTCCATCACCCACCACCCACCTCTGATCCAGTTCCCCTCCACCATCACCCACCTCTGATCCAGTTCCTCTCCACCATCACCCACCTCTGATCCAGTTCCCCTCCACCATCACCCACTTCTGATCCAGTACCCCTCCACCATCACCCATCCCTGATCCAGTTCCCCTGCACCATCACCCACCTCTGATCCAGTTCCCCTCCACTATCACCCACCTCTGATCCAGTTCCCTTCAACTATCACCCACCTATGATACAGTTCCCCTCCACTACCACCCACCAATGATCCAGTTCCCCTCCATCATCACCCACCTCTGATCCAGTTCCCCTCCACTATCACCCACCAGCCACCTCTGATCCAATTCCTCTCCACCATCACCCACCTCCGATCAGTTCCCCTCCATCACCCACCACCCACCTCTGATCCAGTTCCCCTCCACTACCACCCACCTCTGATCCACTTCCCCTCCACCATCACCTACCTCTAATCCAGTTCCCCTCCACCATCACCCACCTGTGATCCAGTTCCCCTCCATCATCACCCACCTCTGATCCAGTTCCCCTTCACCATTACCGATCTCTGATCCAGTTCCCCTCCACCATCACCCACCTCTGATTCAGTTCCCCTCCACCATCACCCACATTGATTCAGTTCCCCTCCACCATCACCCACCTCTGATCCAGTTCCCCTCCACCATCACCCACCTCTGATCCAGTTCCCCTCCACTACCACCCACCTCTGATCCAGTTCCCCTCCACTATCACCCACCTCTGATCCAGTTCCCCTCCACCATCACCCACCTCTGATCGAGTTCCCCTCCACTATCAACCACATCTGATCCAGTTCCCCTCCGTCATCACCCACCTCCGATCCAGTTCCCCTCCACCATCACCCACGTCTGATCCAGTTCCCCTCCACCATTACCCACCTCTGATCCAGTTCCCCTCCATCACCCACCACTCACCTCTAAACCAGTTCCCCTCCACCATCACCCACCTTTCATCCAGTTCCCCTCCACCAGCACCCACCTCTGATCCAACTTCCTCCACCATCACCCACCTCTGATCCAATTCCCCTCCGCTATCACGCACCTCTGATCCAGTTCGCCTCCAGTACCTCCCAGCTCTGATCCAGTTCCCCTCCACTACCACCCACCTCTCATCCAGTTCCCCTCCACTACCACCCACTTCTGATCCAGTTCCCCTCCACCATCACCCACCTTTAATCCAGTTCCCCTCCACCATCACCCACTTCTGATCCAGTTCCCCTCCACTATCACCCACCTGTGATCAGTTCCCCTCCACCATCACCCAGCTCTGATCCAGTTCCACTGCATCATCACCCACCTCTGATCCAGTTCCCCTCCATCATCACCCACCAATGATCCAGTTACCCTCCATCATCACCCACCTCTGATCCAGTACCCCTCCACTATCACCCACCACCCACCTCTGATCCAGTTCCCCTCCACTATCACCCACCTCTGATCCAGTTCCCCTCCACTATCACTCATCTCTGATACAGTTGCCCTCCACTACCACCCACCAATGATCCAGTTCCCCTCCACCATAACCCACCTATGATCCAGTTCCCCTCCACCACCCACCTCTGCTCCAGTTCCCCTCCACCGTCACCCACTTCTGATCCAGTTCCCCTCCACTATCACCCACCTGCGATCCAGTTCCCGTCCATCAACCACCTCTGATCCAGTTCCCCTCCACCATCACCCACTTTTGATCCAGTTCCCCTCCACCATCACCCACCTCTGATCCAGTTCCCCTCCACCATCACCCACCTCTGATCCAGTTCCCCTCCACTACCTCCCAGCTCTGATCCAGTTCCCCTCCACTACCACCCACCTCTGATCCAGTTCCCCTGCACTATCACCCACCTCTGATCCAGTTCCCCTCCACCATCACCCACCTCTGATCCAGTTCCTCTCCACCATCACCCACCTCTGATCCAGTTCCCCTCCACCATCACCCACCTCTGATCCAGTTCCCCTCCATCATCACCCACCTCTGATCCAGTTCCCTCCACCATCACCCACCTCTGATCCAGTTCCCCTGCACCATCACCCACCTCTGATCCAGTTCCCCTGCACCATCACCCACCTCTGATCCAGTTCCCCTCCACTACAAACCACATCTGACCCAGTTCCCCTCCACCATTACCCACCTCTGATCCAGTTCCCCTCCACCATCACCCACCTGTGATCCAGTTCCCCTCCTCCATCACCCACCTCTGATCCAGTTCCCCTCCATCATCACCCACCTCTGATCCAGTTCCCCTCCACCATCACCCACCTGTGATCCAGTTCCCCTCCACCATCACCCACCTCTGATCCAGTTCCCCTCCACCATCACCCACCTCTGATCCAATTCCCTTCCACTACCACTCACCTCTGATCCAGTTATCCTCCACCATCACCCACCTCCGATCCAGCTCCCCTCCACCATCACCCACCTCTGATCCAGTTCCCCTCCATCACCCACCGCCCACCTCTGATCCAGTTCCTCTCCACCATCACCCACCTCTGCTCCAGTTCCCCTCCATCACCCACCACCCACCTCTGATCCAGTTCCCCTCCACCATCACCCACCTCTGATCCAGTTCCTCTCCACCATCACCCACCTCTGATCCAGTTCCCCTCCACCATCACCCACTTCTGATCCAGTACCCCTCCACCATCACCCATCCCTGATCCAGTTCCCCTGCACCATCACCCACCTCTGATCCAGTTCCCCTCCACTATCACCCACCTCTGATCCAGTTCCCTTCAACTATCACCCACCTATGATACAGTTCCCCTCCACTACCACCCACCAATGATCCAGTTCCCCTCCATCATCACCCACCTCTGATCCAGTTCCCCTCCACTATCACCCACCAGCCACCTCTGATCCAATTCCTCTCCACCATCACCCACCTCCGATCAGTTCCCCTCCATCACCCACCACCCACCTCTGATCCAGTTCCCCTCCACTACCACCCACCTCTGATCCACTTCCCCTCCACCATCACCTACCTCTAATCCAGTTCCCCTCCACCATCACCCACCTGTGATCCAGTTCCCCTCCATCATCACCCACCTCTGATCCAGTTCCCCTTCACCATTACCGACCTCTGATCCAGTTCCCCTCCACCATCACCCATCTCTGATTCAGTTCCCCTCCATCATCACCCACATTGATTCAGTTCCCCTCCACCATCACCCACCTCTGATCCAGTTCCCCTCCACCATCACCCACCTCTGATCCAGTTCCCCTGCACCATCACCCACCTCTGATCCAGTTCCCCTGCACCATCACCCACCTCTGATCCAGTTCCCCTCCACTACCAACCACATCTGATCCAGTTCCCCTCCACCATTACCCTCCTCTGATCCAGTTCCCCTCCACCATTACCCACCTCTGATCCAGTTCCCCTCCACCATCACCCACCTCTGATCCAGTTCCCCTGCACTATCACCCACCTCTGATCCAGTTTCCCTCCATCACCCACCACTCACCTCTGAACCAGTTCCTCTCCACCATCAGCCACCTCATATCCAGTTCCCCTCCACAACCTCCCAGCTCTGATCTAGTTCCCCTCCACTACCACCCACCTCTGATCCAGTTCCCCTCCACTACCACCCACCTCTGATCCAGTTCCCCTCCACCATCACCCACCTCTGATCCAGTTCCCCTCCACCACCCACCTCAGATACTGTTCCCCTCCACCATCACCCACCTCTGATACAGTTCCTCTCCACCATCACCCACCTCTGATCCAGTTCCCCTCCACTACCTCCCAGCTCTGATCCAGTTCCCCTCCACCATCACCCACCTCTGATCCAGTTCACCTCCGCTACCACCCACATCTGATCCAGTTCCCCTCCATCATAACCCACCTCTGATCCAGTTCCCCTCCACTATCACCCACCTCTGATCCAGTTCCCCTCCACCATCACCCACCTCTGATCCAGTTCCCCACCACCATCACCCACCTCTGATCCAGTTCCCCTCCATCATCACCCACCTCTGATCCAGTTCCTCTCCACCATCACCCACCTCTGATCCAGTTCCCCTCCATCATCACCCACCTCTTATCCAGTTCCCCTCCATCATCACCCAGCTCTGATCCAGTTCCCCTCCATCATCACCCATCTCTGATCCAGTTCCCCTCCGCCATCACCCACCGCTAATCCAGTTCCCCTCCACCATTACCCACCTCTGACCCAGTTCCCCTCCATCATCACCCACCTCTGATCCAGTTCCCCTCCATCATCACCCAGCTCTGATCCAGTTCCCCTCCATCATCACCCATCTCTGATCCAGTTCCCCTCCGCCATCACCCACCGCTAATCCAGTTCCCCTCCACCATTAGCCACCTCTGACCCAGTTCCCCTCCACCACCCACCTCTGATCCAGTTCCCCTCCACCATCACCCACCTCTGATCGAGTTCCCCTCCACTATCAACCACATCTGATCCAGTTCCCCTCCGTCATCACCCACCTCCGATCCAGTTCCCCTCCACCATCACCCACCTCTGATCCAGTTCCCCTCCACCATTACCCACCTCTGATCCAGTTCCCCTCCACCATCACCCACCTCTGATCCAGTTCCCCTCCACCATCACGCACCTCTGATCCAGTTCCCCTGCATCACCCACCACTCACCTCTAAACCAGTTCCCCTCCACCATCACCCACCTTTCATCCAGTTCCCCTCCACCAGCACCCACCTCTGATCCAACTTCCTCCACCATCACCCACCTCTGATCCAATTCCCCTCCGCTATCACGCACCTCTGATCCAGTTCGCCTCCAGTACCTCCCAGCTCTGATCCAGTTCCCCTCCACTACCACCCACTTCTGATCCAAGTCCCCTCCACCATCACCCACCTTTAATCCAGTTCCCCTCCACCATCACCCACTTCTGATCCAGTTCCCCTCCACTATCACCCACCTGTGATCAGTTCCCCTCCACCATCACCCAACTCTGATCCAGTTCCACTGCATCATCACCCACCTCTGATCCAGTTCCCCTCCATCATCACCCACCAATGATCCAGTTACCCTCCATCATCACCCACCTCTGATCCAGTACCCCTCCACTATCACCCACCACCCACCTCTGATCCAGTTCCCCTCCACTATCACCCACCTCTGATCCAGTTCCCCTCCACTATCACTCATCTCTGATACAGTTGCCCTCCACTACCACCCACCAATGATCCAGTTCCCCTCCACCATAACCCACCTATGATCCAGTTCCCCTCCACCACCCACCTCTGCTCCAGTTCCCCTCCACCGTCACCCACTTCTGATCCAGTTCCCCTCCACTGTCACCCACCTGCGATCCAGTTCCCCTCCATCAACCACCTCTGATCCAGTTCCCCTCCACCATCACCCACTTTTGATCCAGCTCCCCTCCACCATCACCCACCTCTGATCCAGTTCCCCTCCACCATCACCCACCTCTGATCCAGTTCCCCTCCACTACCTCCCACCTCTGATCCAATTCCTCTCCACCATCACCCACCTCCGATCAGTTCCCCTCCATCACCCACCACCCACCTCTGATCCAGTTCCCCTCCACTACCACCCACCTCTGATCCAGTTCCCCTCGATCATCACCCACCTCTGATCCAGTTCCCCTCCATCACCCATCACCCACCTCTGATCCAGTTCCCCTCCACTATCACCCATCTTTGATACAGTTGCCCTCCACTACCACCCACCAATGATCCAGTTCCCCTCCACCATCACCCACCTCTGATCCAGTTCCCCTCCACCATCACCCACCCCGATCCAGTTCCCCTACACCATCACCCACCTCTGATCCAGTTCCCCTCCATCACCCACCACCCACCTCTGATCCAGTTCCCCTCCACCATCACCCACCTGTGATCCAGTTCCCCTCCTCCATCACCCACCTCTGATCCAGTTCCCCTCCACTATCACCCCCCACCCACCTCTGATCCAATTCCCCTCCACCATCACCCACCTCCGATCCAGTTCCCCTCCATCACCCACCACCCACCTCTGATCCAGTTCCCCTCCACCATCACCCACCTGTGATCCATTTCCCCTCCTCCATCACCCACCTCTGATCCAGTTCCCCTCCATCATCACCCACCTCTGATCCAGTTCCCCTCCACCATCACCCACCTGTGATCCAGTTCCCCTCCACCATCACCCACCTCTGATCCAGTTCCCCTCCACCATCACCCACCTCCGATCCAATTCCCTTCCACTACCACTCACCTCTGATCCAGTTATCCTCCACCATCACCCACCTCCGATCCAGCTCCCCTCCACCATCACCCACCTCTGATCCAGTTCCCCTCCATCACCCACCGCCCACCTCTGATCCAGTTCCTCTCCACCATCACCCACCTCTGCTCCAGTTCCCCTCCATCACCCACCACCCACCTCTGATCCAGTTCCCCTCCACCATCACCCACCTCTGATCCAGTTCCCCTCCATCATCACCCACATTGATTCAGTTCCCCTCCACCATCACCCACCTCTGATCCAGTTCCCCTCCACCATCACCCACCTCTGATCCAGTTCCCCTCCACCATCACCCACCTCTGATCCAGTTCTCCTCCACCATCACCCACCTCTGATCCAGTTCCCCTCCACCACCCACCTCTGATCCAGTTCCCGTCCATCACCCACCACTCACCTCTGATCCAGTTCCCCTCCACTATCACCCACCTCTGATCCAGTTCCTCTCCACCATCACCCACCTCTGATTCAGTTCCCCTCCACCATCACCCACTTCTGATCCAGTTCTCCTCCACCATCACCCACCTCTGATCCAGTTCCCCTCCACCACCCACCTCTGATCCAGTTCCCCTCCATCACCCACCACTCACCTCTGATCCAGTTCCCCTCCACTATCACCCACCTGTGATCCAGTTCCCCTCCATCAACCACCTCTGATCCAGTTCCCCTCCACCATCACCCACCTCTGATCCAGTTCCCCTCCATTATCACCCACCTCTGATTCAATTCTCCTCCATCATCATCCATCTCTAATCCATTTCCCCTCCATCATCACCCACCTCTGATCCAGTTCCCCTCCATCATCACCCACCTCTGATCCAATTCCCCTCCGCCATCACGCACCTCTGATCCAGTTTCCCTCCACTACCTCCCAGCTCTGATCCAGTTCCCCTCCACTACCACCCACCTCTCATCCAGTTCCCCTCCACAACCACCCACCTCTGTTCCAGTTCCCCTCAATCACCCACCTCTGATCCAGTTTTTCTCCATCACCCACCTCTGATCCAGTTCCCCTCCACTATCACCGACATCTGATCCAGATCCCCTCCACTATCACCCACCTCTGATCCAGTTTCCTCTCCACTATCACCCACCTCCGATCCAGTTCCCCTCCACTATCACCCACATCTGATCCAGATCCCCTCCACCATCACCCACCTCTGATCCAGTTCCCTGCCATCACCCACCACCCACCTCTGATCCAGTTCCACTCCACCATCACCCACCTCTGATCCAGTTCCCCTCCACCATCACCCACCCCTGATCCAGTTCCCCGACACCATCACCCACCTCTGATCCAGTTCACCTCCACCATCACCCACCTCTGCTCCAGTTCCCCTCCACAATCACCCACCTCTGATCCAGTTCCCCTCCACTATCACCCATCTCTGATAGTTGCCCTCCACTACCACCCACCAATGATCCAGTTCCCCTCCATCATCACCCACCTCTGATCCAGTTCCCCTCCATCATCACCCACCTCTGATCCAGTTCCCCTCCACTATCACCCACCTGTGATCCAGTTCCCCTCCATCAACCACCTCTGATCCAGTTCCCCTCCACCATCACCCACCTCTGATCCAGTTCCGCTCCATTATCACCCACCTCTGATTCAATTCTCCTCCATCATCATCCATCTCTAATCCATTTCCCCTCCATCATCACCCACCTCTGATCCAGTTCCCCTCCATCATCACCCACCTCTGATCCAATTCCCCTCCGCCATCACGCACCTCTGATCCAGTTTCCCTCCACTACCTCCCAGCTCTGATCCAGTTCCCCTCCACTACCACCCACGTCTCATCCAGTTCCCCTCCACAACCACCCACCTCTGTTCCAGTTCCCCTCCATCACCCACCTCTGATCCAGTTTTTCTCCATCACCCACCTCTGATCCAGTTCCCCTCCACTATCACCGACATCTGATCCAGATCCCCTCCACTATCACCCACCTCTGATCCAGTTTCCTCTCCACTATCACCCACCTCTGATCCAGTTCCCCTCCACTATCACCCACATCTGATCCAGATCCCCTCCACCATCACCCACCTCTGATCCAGTTCCCCTCCACCATCACCCACCCCTGATCCAGTTCCCCGACACCATCACCCATCTCTGATCCAGTTCACCTCCACCATCACCCACCTCTGCTCCAGTTCCCCTCCACAATCACCCACCTCTGATCCAGTTCCCCTCCACTATCACCCATCTCTGATAGTTGCCCTCCACTACCACCCACCAATGATCCAGTTCCCCTCCATCATCACCCACCTCTGATCCAGTTCCCCTCCACTATCACCCACCTCTGATCCAGTTCCCCTCCACTATCACCCATCTCTGATACAGTTGCCCTCCACTACCACCCACCAATGATCCAGTTACCCTCCATCATCACCCATCTCTGATCCAGTTCCCCTCCACTATCACCCACCACCCACCTCTGATCCAGTTCCCCTCCACTATCACCCACCTCTGATCCAGTTCCCCTCCACTATCACCCATCTCTGATACAGTTGCCCTCCATTACCACCCACCAATGATCCAGTTCCCCTCCACCATCACCCACCTATGATCCAGTTCCCCTCCACCACCCACCTCTGGTCCAGTTCCCCTCCATCAACCACCTCTGATCCAGTTCCCCTCCACCATCACCCACCTCTGATCCAGTTCTCCTCCATTATCACCCACCTCTGATTCAATTCTCCTCCATCATCATCCATCTCTAATCCATTTCCCCTCCATCATCACCCACCTCTGATCCAGTTCCCTCTCACCATCACCCACCTCTGATCCAGTTCCCCTGCACCATCTCCCACCTCTGATCCAGTTCCCCTCCACCATCACCCACCTCTGATCCAGTTCCCCTCCACTATCACCCACCTCTGATCCAGTTCCCCTCCACTATCACCCATCTCTGATCCAGTTCCCCTCGATCATCACCCACCTCTGACCCAGTTCCCCCCCATCACCCACCTCTGATCCAGTTCCCCTCCACTATCACCCATCTTTGATACAGTTGCCCTCCACTACCACCCACCAATGATCCAGTTCCCCTCCACCATCACCCACCCCGATCCAGTTCCCCTACACCATCACCCACCTCTGATCCAGTTCCCCTCCATCACCCACCACCCACCTCTGATCCAGTTCCCCTCCACCATCACCCACCTGTGATCCAGTTCCCCTCCTCCATCACCCACCTCTGATCCAGTTCCCCTCCACTATCACCCCCCACCCACCTCTGATCCAATTCCCCTCCACCATCACCCACCTCCGATCCAGTTCCCCTCCATCACCCACCACCCACCTCTGATCCAGTTCCCCTCCACCATCACCCACCTGTGATGCATTTCCCCTCCTCCATCACCCACCTCTGATCCAGTTCCCCTCCATCATCACCCACCTCTGATCCGGTTCCCCTCCACCATCACCCACCTGTGATCCAGTTCCCCTCCACCATCACCCACCTCTGATCCAGTTCCCCTCCACCATCACCCACCTCTGATCCAATTCCCTTCCACTACCACTCACCTCTGATCCAGTTATCCTCCACCATCACCCACCTCCGATCCAGCTCCCCTCCACCATCACCCACCTCTGATCCAGTTCCCCTCCATCACCCACCGCCCACCTCTGATCCAGTTCCTCTCCACCATCACCCACCTCTGCTCCAGTTCCCCTCCATCACCCACCACCCACCTCTGATCCAGTTCCCCTCCACCATCACCCACCTCTGATCCAGTTCCCCTCCATCATCACCCACATTGATTCAGTTCCCCTCCACCATCACCCACCTCTGATCCAGTTCCCCTCCACCATCACCCACCTCTGATCCAGTTCCCCTCCATCACCCACCGCCCACCTCTGATCCAGTTCCTCTCCACCATCACCCACCTCTGCTCCAGTTCCCCTCCATCACCCACCACCCACCTCTGATCCAGTTCCCCTCCACCATCACCCACCTCTGATCCAGTTCCTCTCCACCATCACCCACCTCTGATTCAGTTCCCCTCCACCATCACCCACTTCTGATCCAGTACCCCTCCACCATCACCCATCCCTGATCCAGTTCCCCTCCACTATCACCCACCTCTGATCCAGTTCCCCTGCACCATCACCCACCTCTGATCCAGTTCCCCTCCACTATCACCCACCTCTGATCCAGTTCCCTTCCACTATCACCCACCTATGATACAGTTCCCCTCCACTACCACCCACCAATGATCCAGTTCCCCTCCATCATCACCCACCTCTGATCCAGTTCCCCTCCACTATCACCCACCAGCCACCTCTGATCCAATTCCTCTCCACCATCACCCACCTCCGATCAGTTCCCCTCCATCACCCACCACCCACCTCTGATCCACTTCCCCTCCACCATCACCTACCTCTAATCCAGTTCCCCTCCACCATCACCCACCTGTGATCCAGTTCCGCTCCATCATCACCCACCTCTGATCCAGTTCCCCTTCACCATTACCGACCTCTGATCCAGTTCCCCTCCACCATCACCCACCTCTGATTCAGTTCCCCTCCATCATCACCCACATTGATTCAGTTCCCCTCCACCATCACCCACCTCTGATCCAGTTCCCCTCCACCATCACCCACCTCTGATCCAGTTCCCCTCCACCATCACCCACCTCTGATCCAGTTGTCCTCCACCATCACCCACCTCTGATCCAGTTCCCCTCCACCACCCACCTCTGATCCAGTTCCCGTCCATCACCCACCACTCACCTCTGATCCAGTTCCCCTCCACTATCACCCACCTGTGATCCAGTTCCCCTCCATCAACCACCTCTGATCCAGTTCCCCTCCACCATCACCCACCTCTGATCCAGTTCCCCTCCATTATCACCCACCTCTGATTCAATTCTCCTCCATCATCATCCATCTCTAATCCATTTCCCCTCCATCATCACCCACCTCTGATCCAGTTCCCCTCCATCATCACCCACCTCTGATCCAATTCCCCTCCGCCATCACGCACCTCTGATCCAGTTTCCCTCCACTACCTCCCAGCTCTGATCCAGTTCCCCTCCACTACCACCCACCTCTCATCCAGTTCCCCTGCACAGCCACCCACCTCTGTTCCAGTTCCCCTCAATCTCGCACCTCTGATCCAGTTTTTCTCCATCACCCACCTCTGATCCAGTTCCCCTCCACTATCACCGACATCTGATCCAGATCCCCTCCACTATCACCCACCTCTGATCCAGTTACCCTCCACTATCACCCACCTCCGATCCAGTTCCCCTCCACTATCACCCACATCTGATCCAGATCCCCTCCACCATCACCCACCTCTGATCCAGTTCCCTGCCATCATCCACCACCCACCTCTGATCCAGTTCCCCTCCACCATCACCCACCCCTGATCCAGTTCCCCGACACCATCACCCACCTCTGATCCAGTTCACCTCCACCATCACCCAGCTCTGCTCCAGTTCCCTTCCACAATCACCCACCTCTGATCCAGTTCCCCTCCACTATCACCCATCTCTGATAGTTGCCCTCCACTACCACCCACCAATGATCCAGTTCCCCTCCATCATCACCCACCTCTGATCCAGTTCCCCTCCATCATCACCCACCTCTGATCCAGTTCCCCTCCACTATCACCCACCACCCACCTCTGATCAAATTCCTCTCCCCCATCACCCACCTCTGATCCTGTTCCCTCTCACCATCACCCACCTCTGATCGAGTTCCCCTACACCATCACCCACCTCTGATCCAGTTCCCCTCCACCATCACCCACCTCTGATCCAGTTCCCCGCCATCACCCACCGCCCACCTCTGATCCTGTTCCTCTCCACCATCACCACCTCTGCTCCCGTTCCCCTCCATCACCCACCGCCCACCTCTGATCCAGTTCCACTCCACCATCACCCAGCTCTGATCCAGTTCCCCTCCACCATCACCCACCCCTGATCCAGTTCCCCTACACCATCACCCACCTCTGATCCAGTTCCCCTCCACCATCACCCACCTCTGATCCAGTTCCCCTCCACTATCACCCACCTCTGATCCAGTTCCCCTCCACTATCACCCATCTCTGATAGAGTTGCCCTCCACTACCACCCACCAATGATCCAGTTCCCCTCCACCATCACCCACCTATGATCCAGTTCCCCTCCACCACCCACCTCTGCTCCAGTTCCCCTCCACCGTCACCCACTTTTGATCCAGTTCCCCTCCATCATCACCCACATTGATTCAGTTCCCCTCCACCATCACCCACCTCTGATCCAGTTCCCCTCCACCATCACCCACCTCTGATCCAGTTCCCCTCCACCATCACCCACCTCTGATCCAGTTCCCCTCCACCATCACCCACCTCTGATCCAGTTCTCCTCCACCATCACCCACCTCTGATCCAGTTCCCCTCCACCACCCACCTCTGATCCAGTTCCCCTCCATCACCCACCACTCACCTCTGATCCAGTTCCCCTCCACTATCACCCACCTGTGATCCAGTTCCCCTCCATCAACCACCTCTGATCCAGTTCCCCTCCACCATCACCCACCTCTGATCCAGTTCCCCTCCATTATCACCCACCTCTGATTCAATTCTCCTCCATCATCATCCATCTCTAATCCATTTCCCCTCCATCATCACCCACCTCTGATCCAATTCCCCTCCGCCATCACGCACCTCTGATCCAGTTTCCCTCCACTACCTCCCAGCTCTGATCCAGTTCCCCTCCACTACCACCCACCTCTCATCCAGTTCCCCTCCATCATCACCCACCTCTGATCCAGTTCCCCTCCACTATCACCCACCTCTGATCCAGTTCCCCTCCACTATCACCCATCTCTGATACAGTTGCCCTCCACTACCACCCACCAATGATCCAGTTACCCTCCATCATCACCCACCTCTGATCCAGTTCCCCTCCACTATCACCCACCACCCACCTCTGATCCAGTTCCCCTCCACTATCACCCACCTCTGATCCAGTTCCCCTCCACTATCACCCATCTCTGATACAGTTGTCCTCCATTACCACCCACCAATGATCCAGTTCCCCTCCACCATCACCCACCTATGATCCACTTCCCCTCCACCACCCACCTCTGGTCCAGTTCCCCTCCATCAACCACCTCTGATCCAGTTCCCCTCCACCATCACCCACCTCTGATCCAGTTCTCCTCCATTATCACCCACCTCTGATTCAATTCTCCTCCATCATCATCCATCTCTAATCCATTTCCCCTCCATCATCACCCACCTCTGATCCAGTTCCCTCTCACCATCACCCACCACTGATCCAGTTCCCCTGCACCATCTCCCACCTCTGATCCAGTTCCCCTCCACCATCACCCACCTCTGATCCAGTTCCCCTCCACTATCACCCACCTCTGATCCAGTTCCCCTCCACTATCACCCATCTCTGATCCAGTTCCCCTCGATCATCACCCACCTCTGATCCAGTTCCCCTCCACTATCACCCCCCACCCACCTCTGATCCAATTCCCCTCCACCATCACCCATCTCTGATCCAGTTCCCCTCCATCACCCATCACCCACCTCTGATCCAGTTCCCCTCCACTATCACCCATCTTTGATACAGTTGCCCTCCACTACCACCCACCAATGATCCAGTTCCCCTCCTCCATCACCCACCTCTGATCCAGTTCCCCTCCACTATCACCCCCCACCCACCTCTGATCCAATTCCCCTCCACCATCACCCACCTCCGATCCAGTTCCCCTCCATCACCCACCACCCACCTCTGATCCAGTTCCCCTCCACCATCACCCACCTGTGATCCAGTTCCCCTCCACCATCACCCACCTCTGATCCAGTTCCCCTCCACCATCACCCACCTCCGATCCAATTCCCTTCCACTACCACTCACCTCTGATCCAGTTATCCTCCACCATCACCCACCTCCGATCCAGCTCCCCTCCACCATCACCCACCTCTGATCCAGTTCCCCTCCATCACCCACCGCCCACCTCTGATCCAGTTCCTCTCCACCATCACCCACCTCTGCTCCAGTTCCCCTCCATCACCCACCACCCACCTCTGATCCAGTTCCCCTCCACCATCACCCACCTCTGATCCAGTTCCTCTCCACCATCACCCACCTCTGATCCAGTTCCCCTCCACCATCACCCACCTCTGATCCAGTTCCCCTCCACTATCACCCACCTCTGATCCAGTTCCCTTCCACTATCACCCACCTATGATACAGTTCCCCTCCACTACCACCCACCGATGATCCAGTTCCCCTCCATCATCACCCACCTCTGATCCAGTTCCCCTCCACTATCACCCACCAGCCACCTCTGATCCAATTCCTCTCCACCATCACCCACCTCCGATCAGTTCCCCTCCATCACCCACCACCCACCTCTGATCCACTTCCCCTCCACCATCACCTACCTCTAATCCAGTTCCCCTCCACCATTACCGACCTCTGATCCAGTTCCCCTCCACCATCACCCACCTCTGATTCAGTTCCCCTCCATCATCACCCACATTGATTCAGTTCCCCTCCACCATCACCCACCTCTGATCCAGTTCCCCTCCACCATCACCCACCTCTGATCCAGTTCCCCTCCACCATCACCCACCTCTGATCCAGTTCTCCTCCACCATCACCCACCTCTGATCCAGTTCCCCTCCACCACCCACCTCTGATCCAGTTCCCGTCCATCACCCACCACTCACCTCTGATCCAGTTCCCCTCCACTATCACCCACCTGTGATCCAGTTCCCCTCCATCAACCACCTCTGATCCAGTTCCCCTCCACCATCACCCACCTCTGATCCAGTTCCCCTCCATTATCACCCACCTCTGATTCAGTTCTCCTCCATCATCATCCATCTCTAATCCATTTCCCCTCCATCATCACCCACCTCTGATCCAGTTCCCCTCCATCATCACCCACCTCTAATCCAATTCCCCTCCGCCATCACGCACCTCTGATCCACTTTCCCTCCACTACCTCCCAGCTCTGATCCAGTTCCCCTCCACTACCACCCACCTCTCATCCAGTTCCCCTCCACAGCCACCCACCTCTGTTCCAGTTCCCCTCAATCTCCCACCTCTGATCCAGTTTTTCTCCATCACCCACCTCTGATCCAGTTCCCCTCCACTATCACCGACATCTGATCCAGATCCCCTCCACTATCACCCACCTCTGATCCAGTTACCCTCCACTATCACCCACCTCCGATCCAGTTCCCCTCCACTATCACCCACATCTGATCCAGATCCCCTCCACCATCACCCACCTCTGATCCAGTTCCCTGCCATCATCCACCACCCACCTCTGATCCAGTTCCACTCCACCATCACCCACCTCTGATCCAGTTCCCCTCCACCATCACCCACCCCTGATCCAGTTCCCCGACACCATCACCCACCTGTGATCCAGTTCACCTCCACCATCACCCAGCTCTGCTCCAGTTCCCCTCCACAATCACCCACCTCTGATCCAGTTCCCCTCCACTATCACCCATCTCTGATAGTTGCCCTCCACTACCACCCACCAATGATCCAGTTCCCCTCCATCATCACCCACCTCTGATCCAGTTCCCCTCCATCATCACCCACCTCTGATCCAGTTCCCCTCCACTATCACCCACCACCCACCTCTGATCAAATTCCTCTCCACCATCACCCACCTCTGATCCTGTTCCCTCTCACCATCACCCACCTCTGATCGAGTTCCCCTCCATCATCACCCACCTCTGATTCAGTTCCCCTCCATCATCATCCATCTCTAATCCAGTTACCCTCCATCATCACCCACGTCTGATCCAGTTCCCTCTCACCATCACCCACCTCTGATCCAGTTCCCTCTCACCATCACCCACCTCTGATCCAGTTCCCTCTCACCATCACCCACCTCTGATCCAGTTCCCCTCCACCATCACCCACCTCTGATCCAGTTCCCCTCCACTATCACCCACCTCTGATCCAGTTCCCCTCCACTATCACCCATCTCTGATACAGTTGCCCTCCACTACCACCCACCAATGATCCAGTTACCCTCCATCATCACCCACCTCTGATCCAGTTCCCCTCCACTATCACCCACCACCCACCTCTGATCCAGTTCCCCTCCACTATCACCCACCTCTGATCCAGTTCCCCTCCACTATCACCCATCTCTGATACAGTTGCCCTCCACTACCACCCACCAATGATCCAGTTCCCCTCCAGCATCACCCACCTATGATCCAGTTCCCCTCCACCACCCACCTCTGCTCCAGTTCCCCTCCACCGTCTCCCATTTCTGATCCAGTTCCCCTCCACTATCACCGACCTGCGATCCAGTTCCCCTCCATCAACCACCTCTGATCCAGTTCCCCTCCACCATCACCCACTTTTGATCCAGTTCCCCTCCATCATCACCCACATTGATTCAGTTCCCCTCCACCATCACCCACCTCTGATCCAGTTCCCCTCCACCATCACCCACCTCTGATCCAGTTCCCCTCCACCATCACCCACCTCTGATCCAGTTCTCCTCCACCATCACCCACCTCTGATCCAGTTCCCCTCCACCAGCCACCTCTGATCCAGTTCCCCTCCATGAACCACCTCTGATCCAGTTCCCCTCCACCATCACCCACCTCTGATCCAGTTCCCCTCCATTATCTCCCACCTCTGTTTCAATTCTCCTCCATCATCATCCATCTCTAATCCATTTCCCCTCCATCATCACCCACCTCTGATCCAGTTCCCTCTCACCATCACCCACCTCTGATCCAGTTCCCCTGCACCATCTCCCACCTCTGATCCAGTTCCCCTCCACCATCACCCACCTCTGATCCAGTTCCCCTCCACTATCACCCACCTCTGATCCAGTTCCCCTCCACTATCACCCATCTCTGATCCAGTTCCCCTCCACTATCACCCATCTCTGATCCAGTTCCCCTCGATCATCACCCACCTCTGATCCAGTTCCCCTCCATCACCCATCACCCACCTCTGATCCAGTTCCCCTCCACTATCACCCATCTTTGATACAGTTGCCCTCCACTACCACACACCAATGATCCAGTTCCCCTCCACCATCACCCACCTCTGATCCAATTCCCCTACACCATCACCCACCCCGATCCCGTTCCCCTACACCATCACCCACCTCTGATCCAGTTGCACTCCATCACCCACCACCCACCTCTGATCCAGTTCCCCTCCACTATCACCCATCTCTGATACAGTTGCCCTCCACTACCACCCACCAATGATCCAGTTCCCCTCCATCATCACCCACCTCTGATCCAGTTCCCCTCCACTATCACCCCCCACCCACCTCTGATCCAATTCCCCTCCACCATCACCCACCTCCGATCCAGTTCCCCTCCATCACCCACCACCCACCTCTGATCCAGTTCCCCTCCACCATCACCCACCTGTGATCCAGTTCCCCTCCTCCATCACCCACCTCTGATCCAGTTCCCCTCCATCATCGCCCACCTCTGATCCAGTTCCCCTCCACCATCACCCACCTGTGATCCAGTTCCCCTCCACCATCACCCATCTCTGATTCAGTTCCCCTCCACCAGCACCCACCTCTGATCCAATTCCCTTCCACTACCACTCACCTCTGATCCAGTTATCCTCCACCATCACCCACCTCCGATCCAGCTCCCCTCCACCATCACCCACCTCTGATCCAGTTCCCCTCCATCACCCACCGCCCACCTCTGATCCAGTTCCTCTCCACCATCACCCACCTCTGCTCCAGTTCCCCTCCATCACCCACCACCCACCTCTGATCTAGTTCCCCTCCACCATCACCCACCTCTGATCCAGTTCCTGTCCACCATCACCCACCTCTGATCCAGTTCCCCTCCACCATCACCCACTTCTGATCCAGTACCCCTCCACCATTACCCATCCCTGATCCAGTTCCCCTCCACTATCACCCACCTCTGTTCCAGTTCCCCTCCACCCTCGCCCACCTCTGATCCAGTTCCCCTCCACTATCACTCATCTCTGATACAGTTGCCCTCCACTACCACCCACCAATGATCCAGTTCCCCTCCACCATAACCCACCTATGATCCAGTTCCCCTCCACCACCCACCTCTGCTCCAGTTCCCCTCCACCGTCACCCACTTCTGATCCACTTCCCTCCACTATCACCCACCTGCGATCCAGTTCCCCTCCATCAACCACCTCTGATCCAGTTCCCCTCCACCATCACCCACTTTTGATCCAGTTCCCCTCCACCATCACCCACCTCTGATCCAGTTCCCCTCCACCATCACCCACCTCTGATCCAGTTCCCCTCCACCATCACCCACCTCTGATCCAGTTCCCCTCCACTACCTCCCAGCTCTGATCCAGTTCCCCTCCACTACCACCCACCTCTGATCCAGTTCCCCTCCACTATCACCCACCTCTGATCCAGTTCCCCTCCACCATCACCCACCTCTGATCCAGTTCCTCTCCACCATCACCGACCTCTGATCCAGTTCCCCTCCACCATCACCCACCTCTGATCCTGTTCCCCTCCATCATCACCCACCTCTGATCCAGTTCCCCTCCACCATCACCCACCTCTGATCCAGTTCCCCTGCACCATCACCCACCTCTGCTCCAGTTCCCCTGCACCATCACCCACCTCTGATCCAGTTCCCCTCCACCATCACCCACCTCTGATCCAGTTCCCCTCCATCATCACCCACCTCTGATCCAGTTCCTCTCCACCATCACCCACCTCTGATCCAGTTCCCCTCCATCATCACCCAGCTCTGATCCAGTTCCCCTCCATCATCACCCATCTCTGATGCAGTTCCCCTCCGCCATCACCCACCGCTAATCCAGTTCCCCTCCACCATTACCCACCTCTGACCCAGTTCCCCTCCATCATCACCCACCTCTGATCCAGTTCCTCTCCACCATCACCCACCTCTGATCCAGTTCCCCTCCATCATCACCCAGCTCTGATCCAGTTCCCCTCCATCATCACCCATCTCTGATCCAGTTCCCCTCCACCAGCACCCACCTCTGATCCAACTTCCTCCACCATCACCCACCTCTGATCCAATTCCCCTCCGCTATCACGCACCTCTGATCCAGTTCGCCTCCAGTACCTCCCAGCTCTGATCCAGTTCCCCTCCACTACCACCCACCTCTCATCCAGTTCCCCTCCACTACCACCCACCTCTGATCCAGTTCCCCTCCACCATCACCCACCTCTGATCCAGTTCCCCTCCACTATCAACCACATCTGATCCAGTTCCCCTCCACCATTACTCACCTCTGATCCAGTTCCCCTCCACCCTCACCCACCTCTGATCCAGTTCCCCTACACTTTCACCCACCTCTGATCCAGTTCCCCTCTATCACCCACCACTCAGCTCTGAACCAGTTCCTCTCCACCATCACCCACCTCTGATCCAGTTCCCCTCCATCATCACCCACCTCTGATCCAGTTCCCCTCCACTATCACCCACCACCAACCTCTGATCAAATTCCTCTCCACCATCACCCACCTCTGATCCTGTTCCCTCTCACCATCACCCACCTCTGATCGAGTTCCCCTCCATCATCACCCACCTCTGATTCATTTCCCCTCCGTCATCATCCATCTCTAATCCAGTTACCCTCCATCATCACCCACGTCTGATCCAGTTCCCTCTCACCATCACCCACCTCTGATCCAGTTCCCTCTCACCATCACCCACCTCTGATCCAGTTCCCTCTCACCATCACCCACCTCTGATCCAGTTCCCCTCCACCATCACCCACCTCTGATCCAGTTCCCCTCCACTATCACCCACCTCTGATCCAGTTCCCCTCCACTATCACCCATCTCTGATACAGTTGCCCTCCACTACCACCCACCAATGATCCAGTTACCCTCCATCATCACCCACCTCTGATCCAGTTCCCCTCCACTATCACCCACCACCCACCTCTGATCCAGTTCCCCTCCACTATCACCCACCTCTGATCCAGTTCCCCTCCACTATCACCCATCTCTGATACAGTTGCCCTCCACTACCACCCACCAATGATCCAGTTCCCCTCCACCATCACCCACCTATGATCCAGTTCCCCTCCACCACCCACCTCTGCTCCAGTTCCCCTCCACCGTCTCCCACTTCTGATCCAGTTCCCCTCCACTATCACCGACATGCGATCCAGTTCCCCTCCATCAACCACCTCTGATCCAGTTCCCCTCCACCATCACCCACTTTTGATCCAGTTCCCCTCCATCATCACCCACATTGATTCAGTTGCCCTCCACCATCACCCACCTCTGATCCAGTTCCCCTCCACCATCACCCACCTCTGATCCAGTTCCCCTCCACCATCACCCACCTCTGATCCAGTTCTCCTCCACCATCACCCACCTCTGATCCAGTTCCCCTCCACCACCCACCTCTGATCCAGTTCCCCTCCACCATCACCCACCTCTGATCCAGTTCCCCTCCATTATCTCCCACCTCTGATTCAATTCTCCTCCATCATCATCCATCTCTAATCCATTTCCCCTCCATCATCACCCACCTCTGATCCAGTTCCCTCTCACCATCACCCACCTCTGATCCAGTTCCCCTGCACCATCTCCCACCTCTGATCCAGTTCCCCTCCACCATCACCCACCTCTGATCCAGTTCCCCTCCACTATCACCCACCTCTGATCCAGTTCCCCTCCACTATCACCCATCTCTGATCCAGTTCCCCTCCACTATCACCCATCTCTGATCCAGTTCCCCTCGATCATCACCCACCTCTGATCCAGTTCCCCTCCATCACCCATCACCCACCTCTGATCCAGTTCCACTCCACTATCACCCATCTTTGATACAGTTGCCCTCCACTACCACACACCAATGATCCAGTTCCCCTCCACCATCACCCACCTCTGATCCAATTCCCCTACACCATCACCCACCCCGATCCCGTTCCCCTACACCATCACCCACCTCTGATCCAGTTGCACTCCATCACCCACCACCCACCTCTGATCCAGTTCCCCTCCACTATCACCCATCTCTGATACAGTTGCCCTCCACTACCACCCACCAATGATCCAGTTCCCCTCCATCATCACCCACCTCTGATCCAGTTCCCCTCCACTATCACCCCCCACCCACCTCTGATCCAATTCCCCTCCACCATCACCCACCTCCGATCCAGTTCCCCTCCATCACCCACCACCCACCTCTGATCCAGTTCCCCTCCACCATCACCCACCTGTGATCCAGTTCCCCTCCTCCATCACCCACCTCTGATCCAGTTCCCCTCCATCATCGCCCACCTCTGATCCAGTTCCCCTCCACCATCACCCACCTGTGATCCAGTTCCCCTCCACCATCACCCACCTCTGATCCAGTTCCCCTCCACCATCACCCACCTCTGATCCAATTCCCTTCCACTACCACTCACCTCTGATCCAGTTATCCTCCACCATCACCCACCTCCGATCCAGCTCCCCTCCACCATCACCCACCTCTGATCCAGTTCCCCTCCATCACCCACCGCCCACCTCTGATCCAGTTCCTCTCCACCATCACCCACCTCTGCTCCAGTTCCCCTCCATCACCCACCACCCACCTCTGATCCAGTTCCCCTCCACCATCACCCACCTCTGATCCAGTTCCTGTCCACCATCACCCACCTCTGATCCAGTTCCCCTCCACCATCACCCACTTCTGATCCAGTACCCCTCCACCATTACCCATCCCTGATCCAGTTCCCCTCCACTATCACCCACCTCTGTTCCAGTTCCCCTCCACCCTCGCCCACCTCTGATCCAGTTCCCCTCCACTATCACTCATCTCTGATACAGTTGCCCTCCACTACCACCCACCAATGATCCAGTTCCCCTCCACCATAACCCACCTATAATCCAGTTCCCCTCCACCACCCACCTCTGCTCCAGTTCCCCTCCACCGTCACCCACTTCTGATCCAGTTCCCCTCCACTATCACCCACCTGCGATCCAGTTCCCCTCCATCAACCACCTCTGATCCAGTTCCCCTCCACCATCACCCACTTTTGATCCAGTTCCCCTCCACCATCACCCACCTCTGATCCAGTTCCCCTCCACCATCACCCACCTCTGATCCAGTTCCCCTCCACCATCACCCACCTCTGATCCAGTTCCCCTCCACTACCTCCCAGCTCTGATCCAGTTCCCCTCCACTACCACCCACCTCTGATCCAGTTCCCCTCCACTATCACCCAGCTCTGATCCAGTTCCCCTCCACTACCACCCACCTCTGATCCAGTTCCTCTCCACCATCACCCACCTCTGATCCAGTTCCCCTCCACCATCACCCACCTGTGATCCAGTTCCCCTCCACCATCACCCACCTCTGATCCAGTTCCCCTCCACCATCACCCACCTCTGATCCAATTCCCTTCCACTACCACTCACCTCTGATCCAGTTATCCTCCACCATCACCCACCTCCGATCCAGCTCCCCTCCACCATCACCCACCTGTGATCCAGTTCCCCTCCACCATCACCCACCTCTGATCCAGTTCCTGTCCACCATCACCCACCTCTGATCCAGTTCCCCTCCACCATCACCCACTTCTGATCCAGTACCCCTCCACCATTACCCATCCCTGATCCAGTTCCCCTCCACTATCACCCACCTCTGTTCCAGTTCCCCTCCACCCTCGCCCACCTCTGATCCAGTTCCCCTCCACTATCACCCACCTGCGATCCAGTTCCCCTCCATCAACCACCTCTGATCCAGTTCCCCTCCACCATCACCCACTTTTGATCCAGTTCCCCTCCACCATCACCCACCTCTGATCCAGTTCCCTCTCACCATCACCCACCTCTGATCCAGTTCCCTCTCACCATCACCCACCTCTGATCCAGTTCCCCTCCACCATCACCCACCTCTGATCCAGTTCCCCTCCACTATCACCCACCTCTGATCCAGTTCCCCTCCACTATCACCCATCTCTGATACAGTTGCCCTCCACTACCACCCACCAATGATACAGTTACCCTCCATCATCACCCACCTCTGATCCAGTTCCCCTCCACTATCACCCACCACCCACCTCTGATCCAGTTCCCCTCCACTATCACCCACCTCTGATCCAGTTCCCCTCCACTATCACCCATCTCTGATACAGTTGCCCTCCACTACCACCCACCAATGATCCAGTTCCCCTCCACCATCACCCACCTATGATCCAGTTCCCCTCCACCACCCACCTCTGCTCCAGTTCCCCTCCACCGTCTCCCACTTCTGATCCAGTTCCCCTCCACTATCACCGACCTGCGATCCAGTTCCCCTCCATCAACCACCTCTGATCCAGTTCCCCTCCACCATCACCCACTTTTGATCCAGTTCCCCTCCATCATCACCCACATTGATTCAGTTGCCCTCCACCATCACCCACCTCTGATCCAGTTCCCCTCCACCATCACCCACCTCTGATCCAGTTCCCCTCCACCATCACCCACCTCTGATCCAGTTCTCCTCCACCATCACCCACCTCTGATCCAGTTCCCCTCCACCACCCACCTCTGATCCAGTTCCCCTCCACCATCACCCACCTCTGATCCAGTTCCCCTCCATTATCTCCCACTTCTGATTCAATTCTCCTCCATCATCATCCATCTCTAATCCATTTCCCCTCCATCATCACCCACCTCTGATCCAGTTCCCTCTCACCATCACCCACCTCTGATCCAGTTCCCCTGCACCATCTCCCACCTCTGATCCAGTTCCCCTCCACCATCACCCACCTCTGATCCAGTTCCCCTCCACTATCACCCACCTCTGATCCAGTTCCCCTCCACTATCACCCATCTCTGATCCAGTTCCCCTCCACTATCACCCATCTCTGATCCAGTTCCCCTCGATCATCACCCACCTCTGATCCAGTTCCCCTCCATCACCCATCACCCACCTCTGATCCAGTTCCACTCCACTATCACCCATCTTTGATACAGTTGCCCTCCACTACCACACACCAATGATCCAGTTCCCCTCCACCATCACCCACCTCTGATCCAATTCCCCTACACCATCACCCACCCCGATCCCGTTCCCCTACACCATCACCCACCTCTGATCCAGTTGCACTCCATCACCCACCACCCACCTCTGATCCAGTTCCCCTCCACTATCACCCATCTCTGATACAGTTGCCCTCCACTACCACCCACCAATGATCCAGTTCCCCTCCAACATCACCCACCTCTGATCCAGTTCCCCTCCACTATCACCCCCCCACCCACCTCTGATCCAATTCCCGTCCACCATCACCCACCTCCGATCCAGTTCCCCTCCATCACCCACCACCCACCTCTGATCCAGTTCCCCTCCACCATCACCCACCTGTGATCCAGTTCCCCTCCTCCATCACTCACCTCTGCTCCAGTTCCCCTCCACCGTCACCCACTTCTGATCCAGTTCCCCTCCACTATCACCCACCTGCGATCCAGTTCCCCTCCATCAACCACCTCTGAACCAGTTCCCCTCCACCATCACCCACTTTTGATCCAGTTCCCCTCCACCATCACCCACCTCTGATCCAGTTCCCCTCCACCATCACCCACCTCTGATCCAGTTCCCCTCCACCATCACCCACCTCTGATCCAGTTCCCCTCCACTACCTCCCAGCTCTGATCGAGTTCCCCTCCACTACCACCCACCTCTGATCCAGTTCCCCTCCACTATCACCCAGCTCTGATCCAGTTCCCCTCCACTACCACCCACCTCTGATCCAGTTCCTCTCCACCATCACCCACCTCTGATCCAGTTCCCCTCCACCATCACCCACCTGTGATCCAGTTCCCCTCCACCATCACCCACCTCTGATCCAGTTCCCCTCCACCATCACCCACCTCTGATCCAATTCCCTTCCACTACCACTCACCTCTGATCCAGTTATCCTCCACCATCACCCACCTCCGATCCAGCTCCCCTCCACCATCACCCACCTCTGATCCAGTTCCCCTCCATCACCCACCGCCCACCTCTGATCCAGTTCCTCTCCACCATCACCCACCTCTGCTCCAGTTCCCCTCCATCACCCACCACCCACCTCTGATCCAGTTCCCCTCCACCATCACCCACCTCTGATCCAGTTCCTGTCCACCATCACCCACCTCTGATCCAGTTCCCCTCCACCATCACCCACTTCTGATCCAGTACCCCTCCACCATTACCCATCCCTGATCCAGTTCCCCTCCACTATCACCCACCTCTGTTCCAGTTCCCCTCCACCCTCGCCCACCTCTGATCCAGTTCCCCTCCACTATCACTCATCTCTGATACAGTTGCCCTCCACTACCACCCACCAATGATCCAGTTCCCCTCCACCATAACCCACCTATGATCCAGTTCCCCTCCACCACCCACCTCTGCTCCAATTCCCCTCCACCGTCACCCACTTCTGATCCAGTTCCCCTCCACTATCACCCACCTGCGATCCAGTTCCCCTCCATCCAACCACCTCTGATCCAGTTCCCCTCCACCATCACCCACTTTTGATCCAGTTCCCTCCACCATCACCCACCTCTGATCCAGTTCCCCTCCACCATCACCCACCTCTTATCCAGTTCCCCTCCACCATCACCCACCTCTGATCCAGTTCCCCTCCACTACCTCCCAGCTCTGATCCAGTTCCCCTCCACTACCACCCACCTCTGATCCAGTTCCCCTCCACTATCACCCACCTCTGATCCAGTTCCCCTCCACCATCACCCACCTCTGATCCAGTTCCTCTCCACCATCACCCACCTCTGATCCAGTTCCCCTCCACCATCACCCACCTCTGATCCAGTTCCCCTCCATCATCACCCACCTCTGATCCAGTTCCGCTCCACCATCACCCACCTCTGATCCAGTTCCCCTGCACCATCACCCACCTCTGCTCCAGTTCCCCTGCACCATCACCCACCTCTGATCCAGTTCCCCTCCACTACCAACCACATCTGATCCAGTTCCCCTCCACCATTACCCACCTCTGATCCAGTTCCCCTCCACCATTACCCACCTCTGATCCAGTTCCCCTCCACCATCACCCACCTCTGATCCAGTTCCTCTACACTATGACCCACCTCTGATCCAGTTTCCCTCCATCACCCACCACTCACCTCTGAACCAGTTCCTCTCCACCATCAGCCACCTCATATCCAGTTCCCCTCCACAACCTCCCAGCTCTGATCCAGTTCCCCTCCACTGCCACCCACCTCTGATCCAGTTCCCCTCCACTACCACCCACCTCTGATCCAGTTCCCCTCCACCATCACCCACCTCTGATCCAGTTCCCCTCCACCACCCACCTCAGATCCTGTTCCCCTCCACCATCACCCACCTCTGATACAGTTCCTCTCCACCATCACCCACCTCTGATCCAGTTCCCCTCCACCACCTCCCAGCTCTGATCCAGTTCCCCTCCACCATCACCCACCTCTGATCCAGTTCTCCTCAGCTACCACCCACATCTGATCCAGTTCCCCTCCATCATAACGCACCTCTGATCCAGTTCCCCTCCACTATCACCCACCTCTGTTCCAGTTCCCCTCCACCATCACCCACCTCTGATCCAGTTCCCCTCCACCATCACCCACCTCTGATCCAGTTCCCCTCCATCATCACCCACCTCTGATCCAGTTCCTCTCCACCATCACCCACCTCTGATCCAGTTCCCCTCCATCATCACCCAGCTCTGATCCAGTTCCCCTCCATCATCACCCATCTCTGATCCAGTTCCCCTCCGCCATCACCCACCGCTAATCCAGTTCCCCTCCACCATTACCCACCTCTGACCCAGTTCCCCTCCATCATCACCCACCTCTGATCCAGTTCCTCTCCACCATCACCCACCTCTGATCCAGTTCCCCTCCATCATCACCCAGCTCTGATCCAGTTCCCCTCCATCATCACCCATCTCTGATCCAGTTCCCCTCCGCCATCACCCACCGCTAATCCAGTTCCCCTCCACCATTAGCCACCTCTGACCCAGTTCCCCTCCACCACCCACCTCTGATCCAGTTCCCCTCCACCATCACCCACCTCCGATCCAGTTCCCCTCCACCATCACCCACCTCTGATCCAACTTCCTCCACCATCACCCACCTCTGATCCAATTCCCCTCCGCTATCACGCACCTCTGATCCAGTTCGCCTCCAGTACCTCCCAGCTCTGATCCAGTTCCCCTCCACTACCACCCACCTCTCATCCAGTTCCCCTCCACTACCACCCACCTCTGATCCAGTTCCCCTCCACCATCACCCACCTCTGATCCAGTTCCCCTCCACTATCAACCACATCTGATCCAGTTCCCCTCCACCATTACTCACCTCTGATCCAGTTCCCCTCCACCCTCACCCACCTCTGATCCAGTTCCCCTACACTTTCACCCACCTCTGATCCAGTTCCCCTCTATCACCCACCATTCAGCTCTGAACCAGTTCCTCTCCACCATCACCCACCTCTGATCCAGTTCCCCTCCATCATCACCCACCTCTGATCCAGTTCCCTCTCACCATCACCCACCTCTGATCCAGTTCCCCTCCACCATCACCCACCTCTGATCCAGTTCCCCTCCACTATCACCCACCTCTGATCCAGTTCCCCTCCACTATCACCCATCTCTGATACAGTTGCCCTCCACTACCACCCACCAATGATCCAGTTACCCTCCATCATCACCCACCTCTGATCCAGTTCCCCTCCACTATCACCCACCACCCACCTCTGATCCAGTTCCCCTCCACTATCACCCACCTCTGATCCAGTTCCCTTCCACTATCACCCATCTCTGATACAGTTGCCCTCCACTACCACCCACCAATGATCCAGTTCCCCTCCACCATCACCCACCTATGATCCAGTTCCCCTCCACCACCCACCTCTGCTCCAGTTCCCCTCCACCGTCTCCCACTTCTGATCCAGTTCCCCTCCACTATCACCGACCTGCGATCCAGTTCCCCTCCATCAACCACCTCTGATCCAGTTCCCCTCCACCATCACCCACTTTTGATCCAGTTCCCCTCCATCATCACCCACATTGATTCAGTTGCCCTCCACCATCAACCACCTCTGATCCAGTTCCCCTCCACCATCACCCACCTCTGATCCAGTTCCCCTCCACCATCACCCACCTCTGATCCAGTTCTCCTCCACCATCACCCACCTCTGATCCAGTTCCCCTCCACCACCCACCTCTGATCCAGTTCCCCTCCACCATCACCCACCTCTGATCCAGTTCCCCTCCATTATCTCCCACCTCTGATTCAATTCTCCTCCATCATCATCCATCTCTAATCCATTTCCCCTCCATCATCACCCACCTCTGATCCAGTTCCCTCTCACCATCACCCACCTCTGATCCAGTTCCCCTGCACCATCTCCCACCTCTGATCCAGTTCCCCTCCACCATCACCCACCTCTGATCCAGTTCCCCTCCACTATCACCCACCTCTGATCCAGTTCCCCTCCACTATCACCCATCTCTGATCCAGTTCCCCTCCACTATCACCCATCTCTGATCCAGTTCCCCTCGATCATCACCCACCTCTGATCCAGTTCCCCTCCATCACCCATCACTCACCTCTGATCCAGTTCCACTCCACTATCACCCATCTTTGATACAGTTGCCCTCCACTACCACACACCAATGATCCAGTTCCCCTCCACCATCACCCACCTCTGATCCAATTCCCCTACACCATCACCCACCCCGATCCCGTTCCCCTACACCATCACCCACCTCTGATCCAGTTGCACTCCATCACCCACCACCCACCTCTGATCCAGTTCCCCTCCACTATCACCCATCTCTGATACAGTTGCCCTCCACTACCACCCACCAATGATCCAGTTCCCCTCCATCATCACCCACCTCTGATCCAGTTCCCCTCCACTATCACCCCCCACCCACCTCTGATCCAATTCCCCTCCACCATCACCCACCTCCGATCCAGTTCCCCTCCATCACCCACCACCCACCTCTGATCCAGTTCCCCTCCACCATCACCCACCTGTGATCCAGTTCCCCTCCTCCATCACCCACCTCTGATCCAGTTCCCCTCCATCATCGCCCAGCTCTGATCCAGTTCCCCTCCACCATCACCCACCTGTGATCCAGTTCCCCTCCACCATCACCCACCTCTGATCCAGTTCCCCTCCACCATCACCCACCTCTGA
>NW_027276210.1:0-42879 GCF_030028105.1 Mobula birostris
GCTCCAGCGTTCTCCCACGCTCGTGTGTGTTTCCTCTGGGTGCTCCAGCGTTCTCCCACGCTCGTGTGTGTTTCCTCTGGGTGCTCCAGCCTCCTCCCACGCTCGTGTGTGTTTCCTCTGGATGCTCCAGAGTCCTCCTACGACTGTGAGTGTTTCCTCTGGGTGCTCAAGCGACCTGCCACGCTCGTGTGCGTTTCCTCTGGGTGCTCCAGCCTCCTCCCACGCTCGTGTGCGTTTCCTCTGGGTGCTCCAGCCTCCTCCCGTACTCGTGTGCGTTTCTTCTGGGTGATCCAGCCTCTTCCCACCCTCGTGTGTGTTTCCTCTGAGTGCTCCAGCGTTCTCCCACGCACGTGTGTGTTTCCTCTAGGGGCTCCAGCGTTCTCCCACGCTCGTGTGTGTTTCCTCTGGGTGCTCCAGCGTTCTCCCACGCCCGTGTGTGTTTCATTTGGGTGCTCCAGCCTCCTCCCACGCTTGTGTTTGTTTCCTCTGCGTTCTCCAGCGTTCTCCTACGCTAGTGTTTGTTTCCTCTGGGTGCTCCAGCCTCCTCCCACGGTCGTGTGCATTTCCTCCGGGTGCTCCAGCCTCCTCCCACGGTCGTGTGCATTTCCTCTGGGTGCTCGAGCCTCCTCCTACGCTGGTGTGTGTTTCCTGTGGGTGCTCCAGCGTTCTCCCACGCTCGTGTGTGTTTCCTCTGGATGCTCCAGCCTCCTCCCACGCTCGTGTGTGTTTCCTCTGGATGCTCCAGATTCCTCCCACGCTAGTGAGTGTTTCCTCTGGGTGCTCCAGCCTCCTCCCACGCTCGTGTGCGTTTCCTCTGGGTGCTCCAGCCTCCTCCCACGCTCGTGTGCGTTTCCTCTGGGTGCTCCAGCCTCCTCCCGTACTCGTGTGCGTTTCCTCTGGGTGATCCAGCCTCCTCCCACGCTCGTGTGTGTTTCCTTTGGGTGCTCCAGCCTCCTCCCACGCTTGTGTTTGTTTCCTCTGCGTTCTCCACCGTTCTCCTATGCTAATGTTTGTTTGCTCTGGGTGCTCCAGCCTCCTCCCATGCTCTTATGTGTTTCCTCTGGGTGCTCCAGCGTTCTCCCACGCTCGTTTGTGTTTCCTCTGGGTGCTCCAGCATTTTCCCACGCTCGGGCATGTTTCCTCTGGGTGCTCCAGCCTCCTCCCACACTCTTGTGCGTTTCCTCTGGGTGCTCTAGCCTCCTCCCACGCTCGTGTGTGTTTCCTTTGGTTGCTCCAGCCTCCTCCCACGCTTGTGTTTGTTTCCTCTGCGTTCTCCAGCGTTCTCCTACGCTAGTGTTTGTTTCCTCTGGGTGCTCCAGCCTCCTCCCACGCTCTCATGTGTTTCCTCTGGGTGCTCCAGCGTTCTCCCACGCTCGTGTGTGTTTCCTCTGCGTGCTCTAGCCTCCTCCCACGCTCGTGTGTGTTTCCTTTGGTTGCTCCAGCCTCCTCCCACGCTTGTGTTTGTTTCCTCTGCGTTCTCCAGCGTTCTCCTACGCTAGTGTTTGTTTCCTCTGGGTGCTCCAGCCTCCTCCCACGCTCTTATGTGTTTCCTCTGGGTGCTCCAGCGTTCTCCCACGCTCATGTGTGTTTCCTCGGGGTGCTCCAACGTTCTCCCACGCTCGTGTGTGTTTCCTCTGGGTGCTCCATCCTCCTCCCACGCTCGTGTGTGTTTCCTTTGGGTGCTCCAGCCTCTTCCCACCCTCGTGTGTGTTTCCTCTGAGTGCTCCAGCCTCCTCCTATGGTCGTGTGTGTTTCCTCTGGGTGCTGAAGATTCCTCCCACGCTCGTGTGCGTTTCCTCTGGGTGCTCCAGCGTTCTCCCACGCTCGTGTGTGTTTCCTCTGGGTGCTCCAGCATTTTCCCACGCTCGTGCATGTTTCCTCTGGGTGCTCCAGCCTCCTCCCACGCTCTTGTGTATTTCCTCTGAGTGCTCTAGCCTCCTCCCACGCTCGTGTGCATTTCCTCTGGCTTCTCCAGCCTCCTCTCACGCTCGTGTGCTTTTCCTCTGGGTGTCCATCCTCGTCCCACTCTCATGTGCGTTTCCTCTGGGTGCTCCAGCGTCCCCACGCTCATGTGTGTTTCCTCGGGGTGCTCCAACGTTCTCCCACGCTCGTGTGTGTTTCCTCTGGGTGCTCCAGCCTCTTCCCACCCTCGTGTGTGTTTCCTCTGAGTGCTCCAGCCTCCTCCTATGGTCGTGTGTGTTTCCTCTGGGTGCTCAAGATTCCTCCCACGCTCGTGTGCGTTTCCTCTGGGTGCTCCAGCCTCCTCCCACGCTCGTGTGTGTTTTCTTGGGGAGCTCCAACGGTCTCCCACGCTCGTGTGTGTTCCCTCTGGGTGCTTCAGCCTCCTCCCACGCTCGTGTGTGTTTCCTCTGGGTGCTCCAGCGTTCTCCCACGCTCGTGTATGGTTCCTCTGGGTGCTCCAGCCTCCTCCTGCGTCGTGTGTGTTTCCTCTGGGTGCTCCAGCCTCCTCCCACGGTCGTGTGCATTTCCTCTGGGTGCTCGAGCCTCCTCCTACGCTCGTGTGTGTTTCCTCTGGGTGCTCCAGCCTCCTCCCACGCTCGTGTGTGTTTCCTCTGGGTGCTCCAGCCTCTTCCCACCCTCGTGTGTGTTTCCTCTGAGTGCTCCAGCCTCCTCCTATGGTCGTGTGTGTTTCCTCTGGGTGCTCAAGATTCCTCCCACGCTCGTGTGCGTTTCCTCTGGGTGCTCTAGCCTCCTCCCACGCTCGTGTGTGTTTTCTTGGGGTGCTCCAACGTTCTCCCACGCTCGTGTGTGTTCCCTCTGGGTGCTTCAGCCTCCTCCCACTCTCGTGTATGGTTCCTCTGGGTGCTCCAGCCTCCTCCTGCGTCGTGTGTCTTTCCTCTGAGTGCTCCAGCCTCCTCCGACGCTCGTGTGCGTTTCCTCTGGGTGCTCCAGCCTCCTCCCACGGTCGTGTGCATTTCCTCCGGGTGCTCCAGCCTCCTCCCACGGTCGTCTGCATTTCCTCTGGGTGCTCGAGCCTCCTCCCACGCTCTTGTGTATTTCCTCTGTGTGCTCCAGCCTCCTCCTACGATCGTGTCTGTTTCCTCTGGGTGCTCCAGCGTTCTCCCACGCTCGTGTGTGTTTCCGCTGGGTGCTCCAGCATTTTCCCACGCTCGTGCATGTTTCCTCTGGGTGCTCCAGCCTCCTCCCACGCTCTTGTGTATTTCCTCTGTGTGCTCCAGCCTCCTCCTACGATCGTGTCTGTTTCCTCTGGGTGCTCCAGCGTTCTCCCACGCTCGTGTGTGTTTCCTCTGGGTGTTCCAGCCTCCTCCCACGCTCGTGTGTGTTTCTTCTGGGTGCTCCAGCCTCCTCCCACGGTCGTGTCTGTTTCCTCTGGTTACTCCAGCTTTCTCCCAAGCTCGTGTGTGTTTCCTCTGGGTGCTCCAGCGATCCCCCACGCTCCTGTGTGTTTCCTCTGTGTGCTCCAGCATTCTCCCACGCTCGTGTGTGTTTCCTCTGGGTGCTCCAGCCTCCTCCCACGCTCGTGTGTATTTCCTCTGAGTGCTTCAGCCTCCTCCCATGGTCGTGTGTGTTTCCCCTGGGTGCTCCAGATTCCTCCCACGCTCGTGTGCGTTTCCTCTGGGTGTTCTAGCCTCCTCCCACGCTCGTGTGCATTTCCTCTGGCTTCTCCAGCCTATTCTCACGCTCGTGTGCTTTTCCTCTGGGTGCTCCATCCTCGTCCCACTCTCATATGCGTTTCCTCTGGGTGCTCCAGCGTTCCCCACGCTCATGTGTGTTTCCTCTGGATGCTCCAGATTCATCCCACGCTTTTGTGCGTTTCATCTGGGTGCTCCAGCCTCCACCCACGCTCGTGTGCATTTCCTCTGGGTGCTCCAGCATCCTCCTGCGCTCGTGTGTGTTTCTTCTGGGTGCTCCAGCCTCCTCCCACGGTCATGTGTGTTTCCTCGGGGTGCTCCAACGTTCTCCCACGCTCGTGTGTGTTTCCTCTGGGTGCTCCAGCCTCCTCCCACGCTCGTGTGTGTTTCCTCTGGGTGCTCCAGCCTCCTCCCACGCTCGTGAGTGTTTCCTCTGGGTGCTCCAGCCTCTTCCCACCCTCGTGTGTGTTTCCTCTGAGTGCTCCAGCCTCCTCCTATGGTCGTGTGTGTTTTCTTGGGGTGCTCCAACGTTCTCCCACGCTCGTGTGTGTTCCCTCTGGGTGCTTCAGCCTCCACCCACGCTCGTGTGTGTTTCCTCTGGGTGCTCCAGCGTTCTCCCACGCTCGTGTATGGTTCCTCTGGGTGCTCCAGCCTCCTCCCATGGTCGTGTGTCTTTCCCCTGGGTGCTCCCGCCTCCTCCCACGCTCGTGTATGTTTCCTCTGGGTGCTCCAGCGTTCTCCCACGCTCGTGTGTGTTTCGTCTGGGTGCTCCAGCGTTCTCCCACGCTCCTGTGTGCATCCTCTGTGTGCTCCAGCGTTCTCCCACGCTCGTGTGTGTTTCCTCTGGATGCTCCAGAGTCCTCCCACGCCAGTGAGTGTTTCCTCTGGGTTCTCCAGCCTCCTCCCATACTCGTGTGCGTTTTCTCTGGGTGATCCAGCCTCCTCCCACGGTCGTGTGTGTTTCCTCCGGGTGCTCCAGCCTCCTCCCACGGTCGTGTGCATTTCCTCTGGGTGCTCGAGCCTCCTCCTACGCTAGTGTGTGTTTCCTCTGGGTGCTCCAGCGTTCTCCCACGCTCGTGTGTGTTTCCTATGGGTGCTCCAGCCTCCTCCCACGCTCGTGTGTGTTTCCTCTGGATGCTCCATATTCCTCCCATGCTAGTGAGTGTTTCCTCCGGGAGCTCCAGCCTCCTCCCACGCTTGTGTTTGTTTCCTCTGCGTTCTCCAGCGTTCTCCCACGCTCGTGTGCGTTTCCGCTGGGTGCTCCAGCCTCCTCCCACGCTCGTGTGCGTTTCCTCTGGGTGCTCCAGCCTCCTCCCGTACTCGTGTGCGTTTCCTCTGGGCGCTCCAGCCTTCTCCCGTAATCGTGTGCGTTTCCTCTGGGTGATCCAGCCTCCTCCCACGCTCGTGTGTGTTTCCTTTGGGTGTTCCAGCCTCCTCCCACGCTTGTGTTTGTTTGCTCTGCGTTCTCCAGCGTTCTCCTACGCTAGTGTTTGTTTCCTCTGGGTGCTCCAGCCTCCTCCCACGGTCGTGTGCATTTCCTCCGGGTGCTCCAGCCTCCTCCCACGGTCGTGTGCATTTCCTCTGGGTGCTCGAGCCTCCTCCTACGCTGGTGTGTGTTTCCTCTGGGTGCTCCAGCGTTCTGCCACGCTCGTGTGTGTTTCCTCTGGGTGCTCCAGCCTCCTCCCACGCTCGTGTGTGTTTCCTCTGGATGCTCCAGATTCCTCCCACGCTAGTGAGTGTTTCCTCTGGGTGCTCCAGCCTCCTCCCACGCTCGTGTGCGTTTCCTGTGGGTGCTCCAGCCTCCTCCCACGCTCGTGTGTGTTTCCTTTGGTTGCTCCATCCTCCTCCCACGCTTGTGTTTGTTTCCTCTGCGTTCTCCAACGTTCTCCTACGCTAGTGTTTGTTTCCTCTGGGTGCTCCAGCCTCCTCCCACGCTCTTATGTGTTTCCTCTGGGTGCTCCAGCGTTCTCCCACGCTCGTGCATGTTTCCTCTGGGTGCTCCAGCCTCCTCCCACGCTCTTGTGTATTTCCTCTGTGTGCTCCAGCCTCCTCCTACGCTCGTGTGTGTTTCCTCTGGGTGCTCCAGCGTTCTCCCACGCTCGTGTGTGTTTCCTCTGGGTGCTCCAGCCTCCTCCCACGCTCGTGTGTGTTTCCTCTGGGTGCTCCAGCCTCCTCCCACGGTCGTGTCTGTTTCCTCTGGTTACTCCAGCTTTCTCCCAAGCTCGTGTGTGTTTCCTCTGGGTGCTCCAGCGTTCTCCCACACTCCTGTGTGTTTCCTCTGTGTGCTCCAGCATTCTACCACGCTCGTGTGTGTTTCCTCTGGGTGCTCCAGCCTCCTCCCATGGTCGTGTGTGTTTCCCCTGAGTGCTCCAGCCTCCTCCCACGGTCGTGTGCATTTCCTCTGGGTGCTCGAGCCTCCTCCTACGCTCGTGTGTGTTTGCTCTGGGTGCTCCAGCCTCCTCCCACGCTCGTGTGTGTTTCCTCTGGGTGCTCCAGCCTCTTCCCACCTTCGTGTGTGTTTCCTCTGAGTGCTCCAGCCTCCTCCTATGGTCGTGTGTGTTTCCTCTGGGTGCTCAAGATTCCTCCCACGCTCGTGTGCGTTTCCTCTGGGTGCTCTAGCCTCCTCCCACGCTCGTGTGTGTTTTCTTGGGGTGCTCCAACGTTCTCCCACGCTCGTGTGTGTTCCCTCTGGGTGCTTCAGCCTCCTCCCACGCTCCTGTGTGTTTCCTCTGGGTGCTCCAGCCTCCTCCTGCGCTCGTGTGTGTTTCTTCTGGGTGCTCCAGCCTCCTCCCACGGTCATGTGTGTTTCCTCGGGGTGCTCCAACGTTCTCCCACGCTCGTGTGTGTTCCCTCCGGGTGGTTCAGCCTCCTCCCACGCTCGTGTGTGTTTCCTCTGGGTGCTCTAGCATTCTCCCACGCTCGTGTATGGTTCCTCTGGGTGTTCCAGCCTCCTCCCACGCTCGTGTGTGTTTCCTCTTGGTGCTCCAGCCTCCTCCCACGCTCGTGAGTGTTTCCTCTGGGTGCTCCAGCCTCTTCCCACCCTCGTGTGTGTTTCCTCTGAGTGCTCCAGCCTCCTCCTATGGTCGTGTGTGTTTCCTCTGGGTGCTCAAGATTCCTCCCACGCTCGTGTGCGTTTCCTCTGGGTGCTCTAGCCTCCTCCCACGCTCGTGTGTGTTTTCTTGGGGTGCTCCAACGTTCTCCCACGCTCGTGTGTGTTCCCTCTGGGTGCTTCAGCCTCTTACCGCGCTCGTGTGTGTTTCCTCTGGGTGCTCCAGCGTTCTCCCACGCTGGTGTATGGTTCCTCTGGGTGCTCCAGCCTCCACCCACGCTCGTGTGTGTTTCCTCTGGGGGCTCCAGCGTTCTCCCACGCTCGTGTATGGTTCCTCTGGGTGCTCCAGCCTCCTCCCATGGTCGTGTGTCTTTCCCCTGGGTGCTCCAGCCTCCTCCCACGCTCGTGTATGTTTCCTTTGGGTGCTCCAGCGTTCTCCCACGCTCGTGTGTGTTTCGTCTGGGTGCTCCAGCGTTCTCCCACGCTCCTGTGTGCATCCTCTGTGTGCTCCAGCGTTCTCCCACGCTCGTGTGTGTTTCCTCTGGATGCTCCAGAGTCCTCCCACGCCAGTGAGTGTTTCCTCTGGGTTCTCCAGCCTCCTCCCATACTCGTGTGCATTTCCTCTGGGTGCTCGAGCCTCCTCCTACGCTAGTGTGTGTTTCCTCTGGGTTCTCCAGCGTTCTCCCACGCTCGTGTGTGTTTCCAATGGGTGCTCCAGCCTCCTCCCACGCTCGTGTGTGTTTCCTCTGGATGCTCAATATTCCTCCCATGCTAGTGAGTGTTTCCTCCGGGAGCTCCAGCCTCCTCCCACGCTTGTGTTTGTTTCCTCTGCGTTCTCCAGCGTTCTCCCACGCTCGTGTGTGTTTCCTCTGGGTGCTCCAGATTCCTCCCACGCGCGTGTGCGTTTCCTCTGGGTGCTCCAGCCTCCTCCCACGCTCGTGTGCGTTTCCTCTGGGTGCTCCAGCCTCCTCCCATACTCGTGTGCGTTTCCTCTGGGTGCTCCAGCCTCCTCCCGTACTCGTGTGCGTTTCCTCTGGGTGATCCAGCCTCCTCCCACGCTCGTGTGTGTTTCCTTTGGCTGTTCCAGCCTCCTCCCACGCTTGTGTTTGTTTGCTCTGCGTTCTCCAGCGTTCTCCTACGCAAGTGTTTGTTTCCTCTGGGTGCTCCAGCCTCCTCCACGGTCGTGTGCATTTCCTCCGGGTGCTCCAGCCTCCTCCCACGGTCGTCTGCATTTCCTCTGGGTGCTCGAGCCTCCTCCCACGCTCTTGTGTATTTCCTCTGTGTGCTCCAGCCTCCTCCTACGATCGTGTCTGTTTCCTCTGGGTGCTCCAGCGTTCTCCCACGCTCGTGTGTGTTTCCGCTGGGTGCTCCAGCATTTTCCCACGCTCGTGTATGTTTCCTCTGGGTGCTCCAGCCTCCTCCCACGCTCTTGTGTATTTCCTCTGTGTGCTCCAGCCTCCTCCTACGATCGTGTCTGTTTCCTCTGGGTGCTCCAGCGTTCTCCCACGCTCGTGTGTGTTTCCTCTGGGTGTTCCAGCCTCCTCCCACGCTCGTGTGTGTTTCTTCTGGGTGCTCCAGCCTCCTCCCACGGTCGTGTCTGTTTCCTCTGGTTACTCCAGCTTTCTCCCAAGCTCGTGTGTGTTTCCTCTGGGTGCTCCAGCGATCTCCCACGCTCCTGTGTGTTTCCTCTGTGTGCTCCAGCATTCTCCCACGCTCGTGTGTGTTTCCTCTGGGTGCTCCAGCCTCCTCCCACGCTCGTGTGTATTTCCTCTGAGTGCTTCAGCCTCCTCCCATGGTCGTGTGTGTTTCCCCTGGGTGCTCCAGATTCCTCCCACGCTCGTGTGCGTTTCCTCTGGGTGTTCTAGCCTCCTCCCACGCTCGTGTGCATTTCCTCTGGCTTCTCCAGCCTCCTCTCACGCTCGTGTGCTTTTCCTCTGGGTGCTCCATCCTCGTCCCACTCTCATATGCGTTTCCTCTGGGTGCTCCAGCGTTCCCCACGCTCATGTGTGTTTCCTCTGGATGCTCCAGATTCATCCCACGCTTTTGTGCGTTTCATCTGGGTGCTCCAGCCTCCACCCACGCTCGTGTGCATTTCCTCTGGGTGCTCCAGCATCCTCCTGCGCTCGTGTGTGTTTCTTCTGGGTGCTCCAGCCTCCTCCCACGGTCATGTGTGTTTCCTCGGGGTGCTCCAACGTTCTCCCACGCTCGTGTGTGTTTCCTCTGGGTGCTCCAGCCTCCTCCCACGCTCGTGTGTGTTTCCTCTGGGTGCTCCAGCCTCCTCCCACGCTCGTGAGTGTTTCCTCTGGGTGCTCCAGCCTCTTCCCACCCTCGTGTGTGTTTCCTCTGAGTGCTCCAGCCTCCTCCTATGGTCGTGTGTGTTTTCTTGGGGTGCTCCAACGTTCTCCCACGCTCGTGTGTGTTCCCTCTGGGTGCTTCAGCCTCCACCCACGCTCGTGTGTGTTTCCTCTGGGTGCTCCAGCGTTCTCCCACGCTCGTGTATGGTTCCTCTGGGTGCTCCAGCCTCCTCCCATGGTCGTGTGTCTTTCCCCTGGGTGCTCCAGCCTCCTCCCACGCTCGTGTATGTTTCCTCTGGGTGCTCCAGCGTTCTCCCACGCTCGTGTGTGTTTCGTCTGGGTGCTCCAGCGTTCTCCCACGCTCCTGTGTGCATCCTCTGTGTGCTCCAGCGTTCTCCCACGCTCGTGTGTGTTTCCTCTGGATGCTCCAGAGTCCTCCCACGCCAGTGAGTGTTTCCTCTGGGTTCTCCAGCCTCCTCCCATACTCGTGTGCGTTTTCTCTGGGTGATCCAGCCTCCTCCCACGCTCGTGTGTGTTTCCTCCGGGTGCTCCAGCCTCCTCCCACGGTCGTGTGCATTTCCTCTGGGTGCTCGAGCCTCCTCCTACGCTAGTGTGTGTTTCCTCTGGGTGCTCCAGCGTTCTCCCACGCTCGTGTGTGTTTCCTATGGGTGCTCCAGCCTCCTCCCACGCTCGTGTGTGTTTCCTCTGGATGCTCCATATTCCTCCCATGCTAGTGAGTGTTTCCTCCGGGAGCTCCAGCCTCCTCCCACGCTTGTGTTTGTTTCCTCTGCGTTCTCCAGCGTTCTCCCACGCTCGTGTGTGTTTCCTCTGGGTGCTCCAGATACCTCCCACGCGCGTGTGCGTTTCCGCTGGGTGCTCCAGCCTCCTCCCACGCTCGTGTGCGTTTCCTCTGGGTGCTCCAGCCTCCTCCCGTACTCGTGTGCGTTTCCTCTGGGCGCTCCAGCCTTCTCCCGTAATCGTGTGCGTTTCCTCTGGGTGATCCAGCCTCCTCCCACGCTCGTGTGTGTTTCCTTTGGGTGTTCCAGCCTCCTCCCACGCTTGTGTTTGTTTGCTCTGCGTTCTCCAGCGTTCTCCTACGCTAGTGTTTGTTTCCTCTGGGTGCTCCAGCCTCCTCCCACGGTCGTGTGCATTTCCTCCGGGTGCTCCAGCCTCCTCCCACGGTCGTGTGCATTTCCTCTGGGTGCTCGAGCCTCCTCCTACGCTGGTGTGTGTTTCCTCTGGGTGCTCCAGCGTTCTGCCACGCTCGTGTGTGTTTCCTCTGGGTGCTCCAGCCTCCTCCCACGCTCGTGTGTGTTTCCTCTGGATGCTCCAGATTCCTCCCACGCTAGTGAGTGTTTCCTCTGGGTGCTCCAGCCTCCTCCCACGCTCGTGTGCGTTTCCTGTGGGTGCTCCAGCCTCCTCCCACGCTCGTGTGTGTTTCCTTTGGTTGCTCCATCCTCCTCCCACGCTTGTGTTTGTTTCCTCTGCGTTCTCCAACGTTCTCCTACGCTAGTGTTTGTTTCCTCTGGGTGCTCCAGCCTCCTCCCACGCTCTTATGTGTTTCCTCTGGGTGCTCCAGCGTTCTCCCACGCTCGTGCATGTTTCCTCTGGGTGCTCCAGCCTCCTCCCACGCTCTTGTGTATTTCCTCTGTGTGCTCCAGCCTCCTCCTACGCTCGTGTGTGTTTCCTCTGGGTGCTCCAGCGTTCTCCCACGCTCGTGTGTGTTTCCTCTGGGTGCTCCAGCCTCCTCCCACGCTCGTGTGTGTTTCCTCTGGGTGCTCCAGCCTCCTCCCACGGTCGTGTCTGTTTCCTCTGGTTACTCCAGCTTTCTCCCAAGCTCGTGTGTGTTTCCTCTGGGTGCTCCAGCGTTCTCCCACACTCCTGTGTGTTTCCTCTGTGTGCTCCAGCATTCTACCACGCTCGTGTGTGTTTCCTCTGGGTGCTCCAGCCTCCTCCCATGGTCGTGTGTGTTTCCCCTGAGTGCTCCAGCCTCCTCCCACGGTCGTGTGCATTTCCTCTGGGTGCTCGAGCCTCCTCCTACGCTCGTGTGTGTTTGCTCTGGGTGCTCCAGCCTCCTCCCACGCTCGTGTGTGTTTCCTCTGGGTGCTCCAGCCTCTTCCCACCTTCGTGTGTGTTTCCTCTGAGTGCTCCAGCCTCCTCCTATGGTCGTGTGTGTTTCCTCTGGGTGCTCAAGATTCCTCCCACGCTCGTGTGCGTTTCCTCTGGGTGCTCTAGCCTCCTCCCACGCTCGTGTGTGTTTTCTTGGGGTGCTCCAACGTTCTCCCACGCTCGTGTGTGTTCCCTCTGGGTGCTTCAGCCTCCTCCCACGCTCCTGTGTGTTTCCTCTGGGTGCTCCAGCCTCCTCCTGCGCTCGTGTGTGTTTCTTCTGGGTGCTCCAGCCTCCTCCCACGGTCATGTGTGTTTCCTCGGGGTGCTCCAACGTTCTCCCACGCTCGTGTGTGTTCCCTCCGGGTGGTTCAGCCTCCTCCCACGCTCGTGTGTGTTTCCTCTGGGTGCTCTAGCATTCTCCCACGCTCGTGTATGGTTCCTCTGGGTGTTCCAGCCTCCTCCCACGCTCGTGTGTGTTTCCTCTTGGTGCTCCAGCCTCCTCCCACGCTCGTGAGTGTTTCCTCTGGGTGCTCCAGCCTCTTCCCACCCTCGTGTGTGTTTCCTCTGAGTGCTCCAGCCTCCTCCTATGGTCGTGTGTGTTTCCTCTGGGTGCTCAAGATTCCTCCCACGCTCGTGTGCGTTTCCTCTGGGTGCTCTAGCCTCCTCCCACGCTCGTGTGTGTTTTCTTGGGGTGCTCCAACGTTCTCCCACGCTCGTGTGTGTTCCCTCTGGGTGCTTCAGCCTCTTACCGCGCTCGTGTGTGTTTCCTCTGGGTGCTCCAGCGTTCTCCCACGCTGGTGTATGGTTCCTCTGGGTGCTCCAGCCTCCACCCACGCTCGTGTGTGTTTCCTCTGGGGGCTCCAGCGTTCTCCCACGCTCGTGTATGGTTCCTCTGGGTGCTCCAGCCTCCTCCCATGGTCGTGTGTCTTTCCCCTGGGTGCTCCAGCCTCCTCCCACGCTCGTGTATGTTTCCTTTGGGTGCTCCAGCGTTCTCCCACGCTCGTGTGTGTTTCGTCTGGGTGCTCCAGCGTTCTCCCACGCTCCTGTGTGCATCCTCTGTGTGCTCCAGCGTTCTCCCACGCTCGTGTGTGTTTCCTCTGGATGCTCCAGAGTCCTCCCACGCCAGTGAGTGTTTCCTCTGGGTTCTCCAGCCTCCTCCCATACTCGTGTGCATTTCCTCTGGGTGCTCGAGCCTCCTCCTACGCTAGTGTGTGTTTCCTCTGGGTTCTCCAGCGTTCTCCCACGCTCGTGTGTGTTTCCAATGGGTGCTCCAGCCTCCTCCCACGCTCGTGTGTGTTTCCTCTGGATGCTCAATATTCCTCCCATGCTAGTGAGTGTTTCCTCCGGGAGCTCCAGCCTCCTCCCACGCTTGTGTTTGTTTCCTCTGCGTTCTCCAGCGTTCTCCCACGCTCGTGTGTGTTTCCTCTGGGTGCTCCAGATTCCTCCCACGCGCGTGTGCGTTTCCTCTGGGTGCTCCAGCCTCCTCCCACGCTCGTGTGCGTTTCCTCTGGGTGCTCCAGCCTCCTCCCATACTCGTGTGCGTTTCCTCTGGGTGCTCCAGCCTCCTCCCGTACTCGTGTGCGTTTCCTCTGGGTGATCCAGCCTCCTCCCACGCTCGTGTGTGTTTCCTTTGGCTGTTCCAGCCTCCTCCCACGCTTGTGTTTGTTTGCTCTGCGTTCTCCAGCGTTCTCCTACGCAAGTGTTTGTTTCCTCTGGGTGCTCCAGCCTCCTCCCACGGTCGTGTGCATTTCCTCCGGGTGCTCCAGCCTCCTCCCACGGTCGTGTGCATTTCCTCTGGGTGCTCGAGCCTCCTCCTACGCTAGTGTGTGTTTCCTCTGGGTGCTCCAGCGTTCTCCCACGCTCGTGTGTGTTTCCTCTGGGTGCTCCAGCCTCCTCCCACGCTCGTGTGTGTTTCCTCTGGATGCTCCAGATTCCTCCCACGCTAGTGAGTGTTTCCTCTGGGTGCTCCAGCCTCCTCCCACGCTCGTGTGCGTTTCCTGCGGGTGCTCCAGCCTCCTCCCACGCCCGTGTGTGTTTCCTTTGGTTGCTCCAGCCTTCTCCCACGCTTGTGTTTGTTTCCTCTGCGTTCTCCAGCGTTCTCCTACGCTAGTGTTTGTTTCCTCTGGGTGCTCCAGCCTCCTCCCACGCTCTTATGTGTTTCCTCTGGGTGCTCCAGCGTTCTCCCACGCTCGTGCATGTTTCCTCTGGGTGCTCCAGCCTCCTCCCACGCTCGTGTGTGTTTCCTCTGGGTGCTCCAGCCTCCTCCCACGGTCGTGTCTGTTTCCTCTGGTTACTCCAGCTTTCTCCCAAGCTCGTGTGTGTTTCCTCTGGGTGCTCCAGCGTTCTCCCACACTCCTGTGTGTTTCCTCTGTGTGCTCCAGCATTCTCCCACGCTCGTGTGTGTTTCCTCTGGGTGCTCCAGCCTCCTCCCATGGTCGTGTGTGTTTCCCCTGAGTGCTCCAGCCTCCTCCCACGGTCGTGTGCATTTCCTCTGGGTGCTCGAGCCTCCTCCTACGCTCGTGTGTGTTTCCTCTGGGTGCTCCAGCCTCCTCCCACGCTCGTGTGTGTTTCCTCTGGGTGCTCCAGCCTCTTCCCACCCTCGTGTGTGTTTCCTCTGAGTGCTCCATCCTCCTCCTATGGTCGTGTGTGTTTCCTCTGGGTGCTCAAGATTCCTCCCACGCTCGTGTGCGTTTCCTCTGGGTGCTCTAGCCTCCTCCCACGCTCGTGTGTGTTTTCTTGGGGTGCTCCAACGTTCTCCCACGCTCGTGTGTGTTCCCTCTGGGTGCTTCAGCCTCCTCCCACGCTCCTGTGTGTTTCCTCTGGGTGCTCCAGCCTCCTCCTGCGCTCGTGTGTGTTTCTTCTGGGTGCTCCAGCCTCCTCCCACGGTCATGTGTGTTTCCTCGGGGTGCTCCAACGTTCTCCCACGCTCGTGTGTGTTTCCTCTGGGTGCTCCAGCCTCCTCCCACGCTCGTGTGTGTTTCCTCTTGGTGCTCCAGCCTCCTCCCACGCTCGTGAGTGTTTCCTCTGGGTGCTCCAGCCTCTTCCCACCCTCGTGTGTGTTTCCTCTGAGTGCTCCAGCCTCCTCCTATGGTCGTGTGTGTTTCCTCTGGGTGCTCAAGATTCCTCCCACGCTCGTGTGCGTTTCCTCTGGGTGCTCTAGCCTCCTCCCACGCTCGTGTGTGTTTTCTTGGGGTGCTCCAACGTTCTCCCACGCTCGTGTGTGTTCCCTCTGGGTGCTTCAGCCTCTTACCGCGCTCGTGTGTGTTTCCTCTGGATGCTCCAGCGTTCTCCCACGCTCGTGTATGGTTCCTCTGGGTGCTCCAGCCTCCTCCCACGCACGTGTGTGTTTCCTCTGGGGGCTCCAGCGTTCTCCCACGCTCGTGTGTGTTTCCTCTGGGTGCTCCAGCGTTCTCCCACGCTCGTGTGTGTTTCCTCTGGGTGCTCCAGCCTCCTCCCACGCTCGTGTGTGTTTCCTCTGGATGCTCCAGAGTCCTCCTACGCCTGTGAGTGTTTCCTCTGGGTGCTCAAGCGACCTGCCACGCTCGTGTGCGTTTCCTCTGGGTGCTCCAGCCTCCTCCCACGCTCGTGTGCGTTTCCTCTGGGTGCTCCAGCCTCCTCCCGTACTCGTGTGTGTTTCTTCTGGGTGATCCAGCCTCTTCCCACCCTCGTGTGTGTTTCCTCTGAGTGCTCCAGCGTTCTCCCACGCACGTGTGTGTTTCCTCTGGGGGCTCCAGCGTTCTCCCACGCTCGTGTGTGTTTCCTCTGGGTGCTCCAGCGTTCTCCCACGCCCGTGTGTGTTTCATTTGGGTGCTCCAGCCTCCTCCCACGCTTGTGTTTGTTTCCTCTGCGTTCTCCAGCGTTCTCCTACGCTAGTGTTTGTTTCCTCTGGGTGCTCCAGCCTCCTCCCACGGTCGTGTGCATTTCCTCCGGGTGCTCCAGCCTCCTCCGACGGTCGTGTGCATTTCCTCTGGGTGCTCGAGCCTCCTCCTACGCTGGTGTGTGTTTCCTGTGGGTGCTCCAGCGTTCTCCCACGCTCGTGTGTGTTTCCTCTGGATGCTCCAGCCTCCTCCCACGCTCGTGTGTGTTTCCTCTGGATGCTCCAGATTCCTCCCACGCTAGTGAGTGTTTCCTCTGGATGCTCCAGCCTCCTCCCACGCTCGTGTGCGTTTCCTCTGGGTGCTCCAGCCTCCTCCCACGCTCGTGTGCGTTTCCTCTGGGTGCTCCAGCCTCCTCCCGTACTCGTGTGCGTTTCCTCTGGGTGATCCAGCCTCCTCCCACGCTCGTGTGTGTTTCCTTTGGGTGCTCCAGCCTCCTCCCACGGTTGTGTTTGTTTCCTCTGCGTTCTCCACCGTTCTCCTATGCTAATGTTTGTTTGCTCTGGGTGCTCCAGCCTCCTCCCATGCTCTTATGTGTTTCCTCTGGGTGCTCCAGCGTTCTCCCACGCTCGTTTGTGTTTCCTCTGGGTGCTCCAGCATTTTCCCACGCTCGTGCATGTTTCCTCTGGGTGCTCCAGCCTCCTCCCACACTCGTGTGCGTTTCCTCTGGGTGCTCTAGCCTCCTCCCACGCTCGTGTGTGTTTCCTTTGGTTGCTCCAGCCTCCTCCCACGCTTGTGTTTGTTTCCTCTGCGTTCTCCAGCGTTCTCCTACGCTAGTGTTTGTTTCCTCTGGGTGCTCCAGCCTCCTCCCACGCTCTTATGTGTTTCCTCTGGGTGCTCCAGCGTTCTCCCACGCTCGTGTGTGTTTCCTCTGGGTGCTCCAGCGTTCTCCCACGCTCGTGTGTGTTTCCTCTGGGTGCTCCAGCATTTTCCCACGCTCGTGCATGTTTCCTCTGGGTGCTCCAGCCTCCTCCCACGCTCTTGTGTATTTCCTCTGAGTGCTCTAGCCTCCTCCCACGCTCGTGTGCATTTCCTCTAGCTTCTCCAGCCTCCTCTCACGCTCGTGTGCTTTTCCTCTGGGTGTCCATCCTCGTCCCACTCTCATGTGCGTTTCCTCTGGGTGCTCCAGCGTCCCCACGCTCATGTGTGTTTCCTCGGGGTGCTCCAACGCTCTCCCACGCTCGTGTGTGTTTCCTCTGGGTGCTCCAGCCTCTTCCCACCCTCGTGTGTGTTTCCTCTGAGTGCTCCAGCCTCCTCCTATGGTCGTGTGTGTTTCCTCTGGGTGCTCAAGATTCCTCCCACGCTCGTGTGCGTTTCCTCTGGGTGCTCTAGCCTCCTCCCACGCTCGTGTGTGTTTTCATGGGGAGCTCCAACGGTCTCCCACGCTCGTGTGTGTTCCCTCTGGGTGCTTCAGCCTCCTCCCACGCTCGTGTGTGTTTCCTCTGGGTGCTCCAGCGTTCTCCCACGCTCGTGTATGGTTCCTCTGGGTGCTCCAGCCTCCTCCTGCGTCGTGTGTGTTTCCTCTGGGTGCTCCAGCCTCCTCCCACGCACGTGTGTGTTTCGTCTGGGGGCTCCAGCGTTCTCCCACGCTCGTGTGTGTTTCCTCTTCGTGCTCCAGCGTTCTCCCACGCTCGTGTGTGTTTCCTCTGAGTGCTCCAGCCTCCTCCCATGGTCGTGTGTGTTTCCCCTGGGTGCTCCAGCCTCCTCCCACGCTCGTGTATGTTTTCTCTGGGTGCTCCAGCGTTCTCCCACGCTCGTGTGTGTTTCGTCTGGGTGCTCCAGCGTTCTCCCACGCTCGTGTGTGTTTCCTCTGGGTGCTCCAGCCTCCTCCCACGCTCGTGTGTGTTTCCTCTGGGTGCTCCAGCGTTTCCCACGCTCGTGTGTGCTTCCTCTGGGTGCTCCAGTAGTTTCCCACGCTCGTGCATGTTTCCTCTGGGTGCTCCAGCCTCCTCCCACGCTCTTGTGTATTTCCTCTGAGTGCTCCAGCCTCCTCCCATGGTCGTGTGTGTTTCCTCTGGGTGCTCCAGATTCCTCCCACGCTTTTGTGCGTTTCCTCTGGGTGCTCTAGCCTCCTCCCACGCTCGTGTGCATTTCCTCTGGCTTATCCAGCCTCCTCTCACGCTCGTGTGCTTTTCCTCTGGGTGCTCCATCCTCGTCCCACTCTCATGTGCGTTTCCTCTGGGTGCTCCAGCGTTCCCCACGCTCATGTGTGTTTCCTCGGGGTGCTCCAACGTTCTCCCACGCTCGTGTGTGTTTCCTCTGGGTGCTCCAGCCTCCTCCCAGGCTCGTGTGTGTTTCCTCTGGGTGCTCCAGCGTTCTCCCACGCTCGTGTGTGTTTCCTCTGGGTGCTCCAGCCTCCTCCTATGGTCGTGTGTGTTTTCTTGGGTTGCTCCAACGTTCTCCCACGCTCGTGTGTGTTCCCTCTGGGTGGTTCAGCCTCCTCCCACGCTCGTGTGTGTTTCCTCTGGGTGCTCCAGCATTATCCCACGCTCGTGTATGGTTCCTCTGGGTGCTCCAGCCTCCTCCTGCGTCGGGTGTGTTTCCTCTGGGTGCTCCAGCCTCCTCCCACGCACGTGTGTGTTTCCTCTGGGGGCTCCAGCGTTCTCCCAGGCTCGTGTGTGTTTCCTCTGGGTGCTCCAGCCTCCTCCCACGCTCGTGTGTCTTTCCTCTGAGTGCTCCATCCTCCTCCCATGGTCGTGTGTGTTTCCCCTGGGTGCCCCAGCCTCCTCCCACGGTCGTGTGCATTTCCTCTGGGTGCTCGAGCCTCCTCCTACGCTCGTGTGTGTTTCCTCTGGGTGCTCCAGCCTCCTCCCACGCTCGTGTGTGTTTCCTCTGGGTGCTCCAGCCTCTTCCCACGCTCGTGTGTGTTTCCTCTGAGTGCTCCAGCCTCCTCCTATGGTCGTGTGTGTTTCCTCTGGGTGCTCAAGATTCCTCCCACGCTCGTGTGCGTTTCCTCTGGGTGCTCTAGCCTCCTCCCACGCTCGTGTGTGTTTTCTTGGGGTGCTCCAACGTTCTCCCACGCTCGTGTGTGTTCCCTCTGGGTGCTTCAGCCTCCTCCCACGCTCGTGTATGGTTCCTCTGGGTGCTCCAGCCTCCTCCTGCGTCGTGTGTCTTTCCTCTGAGTGCTCCAGCCAACTCCCATGGTCGTGTGTGTTTCCCCTGGGTGCTCCAGCCTCCTCCCACGCACGTGTGTGTTTCCTCTGGGGGCTCCAGCGTTCTCCCACGCTCGTGTGTGTTTCGTCTGGGTGCTCCAGCGTTCTCCCACGCTCCTGTGTGCATCCTCTGTGTGCTCCAGCGTTCTCCCACGCTCGTGTGTGTTTCCTCTGGGTGCTCCAGCCTCCTCCCACGCTCGTGTGTGTTTCCACTGGGTGCTCCAGCGTTCTCCCACGCTCGTGTGTGTTTCCTCTGGGTGCTCCAGCATTTTCCCACGCTCGTGCATGTTTCCTCTGGCTTCTCCAGCCTCCTCTCACGCTCGTGTGCTTTTCCTCTGGGTGCTCCATCCTCGTCCCACTCCCATGTGCGTTTCCTCTGGGTGCTCCAGCGTTCCCCACGCTCATGTATGTTTCCTCGGGGTGCTCCAACGTTCTCCCACGCTCGTGTGTGTTTCCTCTGGGTGCTCCAGCCTCCTCCCACGCTCGTGTGTGTTTCCTCTGGGTGCTCCAGCCTCTTCCCACCCTCGTGTGTGTTTCCTCTGAGTGCTCCAGCCTCCTCCTATGGTCGTGTGTGTTTTCTTGGGGTGCTCCAACGTTCTCCCACGCTCGTGTGTGTTCCCTCTGGGTGCTTCAGCCTCCTCCCACGCTCGTGTGTGTTTCCTCTGGGTGCTCCAGCGTTCTCCCACGCTCGTGTATGGTTCCTCTGGGTGCTCCAGCCTCCTCCCATGGTCGTGTGTGTTTCCCCTGGGTGCTCCAGCCTCCTCCCACGCTCGTGTATGTTTCCTCTGGGTGCTCCAGCGTTCTCCCACGCTCGTGTGTGTTTCGTCTGGGTACTCCAGCGTTCTCCCACGCTCCTGTGTGCATCCTCTGTGTGCTCCAGCGTTTTCCCACGCTCGTGTGTGTTTCCTCTGGATGCTCCAGAGTCCTCCCACGCCAGTCAGTGTTTCCTCTGGGTGCTCCAGCGTCCTGCCACGCTCGTGTGCTTTTCTTCTGGATGCTCCAGCCTCCTCCCACGCTCGTGTGCGTTTCCTCTGGGTTTTCCAGCCTCCTCCCGTACTCGTGTGCGTTTCATCTGTGTGATCCAGCCTCCTCCCACGCTCGTGTGTGTTTCCTCCGGGTGCTCCAGCCTCCTCCCACGGTCGTGTGCATTTCCTCTGGGTGCTCGAGCCTCCTCCAACGCTAGTGTGTGTTTCCTCTGGGTGCTCCAGCGTACTCCCACGCTCGTGTGTGCTTCCTATGGTGCTCCAGCCTCCTCCCACGCTCGTGTGTGTTTCCTCTGGATGCTCCATATTCCTCCCATGCTAGTGAGTGTTTCCTCCGGGAGCTCCAGCCTCCTCCCACGCTTGTGTTTGTTTCCTCTGCGTTCTCCAGCGTTCTCCCACGCTCGTGTGTGTTTCCTCTGGGTGCTCCAGATTCCTCCCACTCGCGTGTGCGTTTCCTCTGGTGCTCCAGCTCCTCCCACGCTCGTGTGCGTTTCTCTGGGTGCTCCAGCCTCCTCCCGTACTCGTGTGCGTTTCCTCTGGGTGCTCCAGCCTCCTCCCGTACTCGTGTGCGTTTCCTGTGGGTGATCCAGCCTCCTCACACGCTCGTGTGTGTTTCCTTTGGGTGTTCCAGCCTCCGCCCACGCTTGTGTTTGTTTGCTCTGCGTTCTCCAGCGTTCTCCTACGCTAGTGTTTGTTTCCTCTGGGTGCTCCAGCCTCCTCCCACGGTCGTGTGCATTTCCTCTGGGTGCTCGAGCCTCCTCCTACGCTAGTGTGTTTTCCTCTGGGTGCTCCAGCGTTCTCCCACGCTCGTGTGTTGTTTCCTCTGGGTGCTCCAGCCTCCTCCCACGCTCGTGTGTGTTTCCTCTGGGTGCTCCAGCCTCCTCCCACGCTCGTGTGTGTTTCCTCTGGGTGCTCCAGCCTCTTCCACCCCTCGTGTGTGTTTCCTCTGAGTGCTCCAGCCTCTCCTATGGTCATGTGTGTTTCTTGGGGTGCTCCAACGTTCTCCCACGCTCGTGTGTGTTCCCTCTGGGTGCTTCAGCCTCCTCCCACGCTCGTGTGTGCTCCTCTGGGTGCTCCAGCCTCCTCCCACGCTCGTGTATGGTTCCTCTGGGTGCTCCAGCCTCCTCCCATGGTCGTGTGTGTTTCCCCTGGGTGCTCCAGCCTCCTCCCACGCTCGTGTATGTTTCCTCTGGTGCTCCAGCGTTCTCCACGCTCGTGTGTGTTTCGTCTGGGTGTCCAGCGTTCTCCCACGCTCCTGTGTGCATCCTCTGTGTGCTCCAGCGTTTTCCCACGCTCGTGTGTGTTTCCTCTGGATGCTCCAGAGTCTCCCCACGCCAGTCAGTGTTTCCTCTGGGGTGCTCCAGCGTCCTGCCACGCTCGTGTGCTTTTCTTCTGGATGCTCCAGCCTCCTCCCACGCTCGTGTGCGTTTCCTCTGGGTTTTCCAGCCTCCTCCCGTACTCGTGTGCGTTTCATCTGTGTGATCCAGCCTCCTCCCACGCTCGTGTGTGTTTCCTCCGGGTGCTCCAGCCTCCTCCCACGGTCGTGTGCATTTCCTCTGGGTGCTCGAGCCTCCTCCAACGCTAGTGTGTGTTTCCTCTGGGTGCTCCAGCGTTCTCCCACGCTCGTGTGTGCTTCCTATGGGTGCTCCAGCCTCCTCCCCACGCTCGTGTGTGTTTCCTCTGGATGCTCCATATTCCTCCCATGCTAGTGAGTGTTTCCTCCGGGTGCTCCAGCCTCCTCCCACGCTTGTGTTTGTTTCCTCTGCGTTCTCCAGCGTTGTCCCACACTCGTGTGTGTTTCCTCTGGGTGCTCCAGATTCCTCCCACGCGCGGTGTGCGTTTCCTCTGGGTGCTCCAGCCTCCTCCCACGCTCGTGTGCGTTTCCTCTGGGTGCTCCAGCCTCCTCCCGTACTCGTGTGCGTTTCCTCTGGGTGCTCCAGCCTCCTCCCGTACTCGTGTGTGTTTCCTCTGGGTGATCCAGCCTCCTCCCACGCTCGTGTGTGTTTCCTTTGGGTGTTCCAGCCTCCTCCCATGCTTGCGTTTGTTTTGCTCTGCGTTCTCCTACGCTAGTGTTTGTTTCCTCTGGGTGCTCCAGCCTCCTCCCACGGTTGTGTGCATTTCCTCTGGGTGCTCGAGCCTCCTCCTACGCTAGTGTGTGTTTCCTCTGGGTGCTCCAGCGTTCTCCCACGCTCGTGTGTGTTTCCTCTGGGTGCTCCAGCCTCCTCCCACGCTCGTGTGTGTTTCCTCTGGATGCTCCAGATTCCTCCCACGCTAGTGAGTGTTTCCTCTGGGTGCTCCAGCCTCCTCCCACGCTCGTGTGCGTTTCCTGCGGGTGCTCCAGCCTCCTCCCACGCTCGTGTGTGTTTCCTTTGGGTGTTCCAGCCTCCTCCCATGCTTGCGTTGTTTCCTCTCCGTTCTCCAGCGTTCTCCTACGCTACTGTTTGTTTCCTCTGGGTGCTCCAGCCTCCTCCCACGGTCGTGTGCATTTCCTCCGGGTGCTCGAGCCTCCCTCCTACGCTAGTGTGTGTTTCCTCTGGGTGCTCCAGCGTTCTCCCACGCTCGTGTGTGTTTCTCTGGGTGCTCCAGCCTCCTCCCACGCTCGTGTGTGTTTCCTCTGGATGCTCCAGATTCCTCCCACGCTAGTGAGTGTTTCCTCTGGGTGCTCCAGCCTCCTCCCACGCTCGTGTGCGTTTCCTGCGGGTGCTCCAGCCTCCTCCCACGCTCGTGTGTGTTTCCTTTGGGTGTTCCAGCCTCCTCCCATGCTTGCGTTTGTTTCCTCTCCGTTCTCCAGCGTTCTCCTACGCTACTGTTTGTTTCCTCTGGGTGCTCCAGCCTCCTCCCACGGTCGTGTGCATTTCCTCCGGGTGCTCCAGCCTCCTCCCACGGTCGTGTGCATTTCCTCTGGGTGCTCTAGCCTCCTCCACGCTCGTGTGTGTTTTCTTGGGGTGCTCCAACGTTCTCCCACGCTCGTGTGTGTTCCCTCTGGGTGCTTCAGCCTCCTCCCACGCTCGTGTATGGTTCCTCTGGGTGCTCCAGCCTCCTCCTGCGTCGTGTGTCTTTCCTCTGAGTGCTCCAGCCAACTCCCATGGTCGTGTGTGTTTCCCCTGGGTGCTCCAGCCTCCTCCCACGCCACGTGTGTGTTTCCTCTGGGGGCTCCAGCGTTCTCCCACGCTCGTGTGTGTTTCGTCTGGGTGCTCCAGCGTTCTCCCACGCTCCTGTGTGCATCCTCTGTGTGCTCCAGCGTTCTCCCACGCTCGTGTGTGTTTCCTCTGGGTGCTCCAGCCTCCTCCCACGCTCGTGTGTGTTTCCACTGGTGCTCCAGCGCTCTCCCACGCTCGTGTGTGTTTCCTCTGGGTGCTCCAGCATTTTCCCACGCTCGTGCATGTTTTCCTCTGGCTTCTCCAGCCTCCTCTCACGCTCGTGTGCTTTTCCTCTGGGTGCTCCATCCTCGTCCCACTCCCATGTGCGTTTCCTCTGGGTGCTCCAGCGTTCCCCACGCTCATGTATGTTTCCTCGGGGTGCTCCAACGTTCTCCCACGCTCGTGTGTGTTTCCTCTGGGTGCTCCAGCCTCTTCCCACCCTCGTGTGTGTTTCCTCTGAGTGCTCCAGCCTCCTCCTATGGTCGTGTGTGTTTTCTTGGGGTGCTCCAACGTTCTCCCACGCTCGTGTGTGTTCCCTCTGGGTGCTTCAGCCTCCTCCCACGCTCGTGTGTGTTTCCTCTGGGTGCTCCAGCGTTCTCCCACGCTCGTGTATGGTTCCTCTGGGTGCTCCAGCCTGCTCCAGCCTCCTCCCATGGTCGTGTGTGTTTCCCCTGGGTGCTCCAGCCTCTCCACGCTCGTGTATGTTTCCTCTGGGTGCTCCAGCGTTCTCCCACGCTCGTGTGTGTTTCGTCTGGGTGCTCCAGCGTTCTCCACGCTCCTGTGTGCATCCTCTGTGTGCTCCAGCGTTTTCCCACGCTCGTGTGTGTTTCCTCTGGATGCTCCAGAGTCCTCCACGCCAGTGAGTGTTCCTCTGGGTGCTCCAGCGTCCTGCCACGGCTCGTGTGCTTTTCTTCTGGATGCTCCAGCCTCCTCCCACGCTCGTGTGCGTTTCCTCTGGGTTTTCCAGCCTCCTCCCGTACTCGTGTGCGTTTCATCTGTGTGATCCAGCCTCCTCCCACGCTCGTGTGTGTTTCCTCGGGTGCTCCAGCCTCCTCCACGGTCGTGTGCATTTCCTCTGGGTGCTCGAGCCTCCTGCAACGCTAGTGTGTGTTTCCTCTGGTGCTCCAGCGTTATCCCACGCTCGTGTGTGCTTCCTATGGGTGCTCCAGCCTCCTCCCGCGCTCGTGTGTGTTTCCTCTGGATGCTCCATATTCCTCCCATGCTAGTGAGTGTTTCCTCGGGTGCTCCAGCCTCCTCCCACGCTTGTGTTTGTTTCCTCTGCGTTCTCCAGCGTTCTCCCACGCTCGTGTGTGTTTCCCTCTGGGTGCTCCCAGATTCCTCCCACGCGCGTGTGCGTTTCCTCTGGGTGCTCCAGCCTCCTCCCACGCTCGTGTCCGTTTCCTCTGGGTGCTCCAGCCTCCTCCTTACTCGTGTGCGTTTCCTCTGGGTGCTCCAGCCTCCTCCCGTACTCGTGTGTGTTTCCTCTGGGTGATCCAGCCTCCTCCCACGCTCGTGTGTGTTTCCTTTGGGTGTTCCAGCCTCCTCCCATGCTTGCGTTTGTTTGCTCTGGCGTTCTCCAGCGTTCTCCTACGCTAGTGTTTGTTTCTTGGTGCTCCAGCCTCCTCCCCGGTCGTGTGCATTTCCTCCAGGTGCTCCAGCCTCCTCCCACGGTCGTGTGCATTTCCTCTGGGTGCTCGAGCCTCCTCCTACGCTAGTGTGTGTTTCCTCTGGGTGCTCCAGCGTTCTGCCACGCTCGTGTGTGTTTCCTCTGGGTGCTTCAGCCTCCTCCACCGCTCGTGTGTGTCTCCTCTGGGTGCTCCAGCCTCCTCCACGCTCGTGTATGGTTCCTCTGGGTGCTCCAGCCTCCTCCCATGGTCGTGTGTGTTTCCCCTGGTGCTCCAGCCTCCTCCCACGCTCGTGTATGTTTCCTCTGGGTGCTCCAGCGTTCTCCCACGCTCGTGTGTGTTTCGTCTGGGTGCTCCAGCGTTCTCCCACGCTCCTGTGTGCATCCTCTGTGTGCTCCAGCGTTTTCCCACGCTCGTGTGTGTTTCCTCTGGATGCTCCAGAGTCCTCCCACGCCAGTGAGTGTTTCCTCTGGGTGCTCCAGCGTCCTGCCACGCTCGTGTGCTTTTCTTCTGGATGCTCCAGCCTCCTCCCACGCTCGTGTGCGTTTCCTCTGGGTTTTCCAGCCTCCTCCCGTACTCGTGTGCGTTTCATCTGTGTGATCCAGCCTCCTCCCACGCTCGTGTGTGTTTCCTCCGGGTGCTCCAGCCTCCTCCCACGGTCGTGTGCATTTCCTCTGGGTGCTCGAGCCTCCTCCAACGCTAGTGTGTGTTTCCTCTGGGTGCTCCAGCGTTCTCCCACGCTCGTGTGTGCTTCCTATGGGTGCTCCAGCCTCCTCCCACGCTCGTGTGTGTTTCCTCTGGATGCTCCATATTCCTCCCATGCTAGTGAGTGTTTCCTCCGGGTGCTCCAGCCTCCTCCCACGCTTGTGTTTGTTTCCTCTGCGTTCTCCAGCGTTGTCCCACACTCGTGTGTGTTTCCTCTGGGTGCTCCAGATTCCTCCCACGCGCGTGTGCGTTTCGTCTGGGTGCTCCAGCCTCCTCCCACGCTCGTGTGCGTTTCCTCTGGGTGCTCCAGCCTCCTCCCGTACTCGTGTGCGTTTCCTCTGGGTGCTCCAGCCTCCTCCCGTACTCGTGTGTGTTTCCTCTGGCTGATCCAGCCTCCTCCCACGCTCGTGTGTGTTTCCTTTGGGTGTTCCAGCCTCCTCCCATGCTTGCGTTTGTTTGCTCTGCGTTCTCCTACGCTAGTGTTTGTTTCCTCTGGGTGCTCCAGCCTCCTCCCACGGTCGTGTGCATTTCCTCCGGGTGCTCCAGCCTCCTCCCACGGTCGTGTGCATTTCCTCTGGGTGCTCGAGCCTCCTCCTACGCTAGTGTGTGTTTCCTCTGGGTGCTCCAGCGTTCTCCCACGCTCGTGTGTGTTTCCTCTGGGTGCTCCAGCCTCCTCCCACGCTCGTGTGTGTTTCCTCTGGATGCTCCAGATTCCTCCCACGCTAGTGAGTGTTTCCTCTGGGTGCTCCAGCCTCCTCCCACGCTCGTGTGCGTTTCCTGCGGGTGCTCCAGCCTCCTCCCACGCTCGTGTGTGTTTCCTTTGGGTGTTCCAGCCTCCTCCCATGCTTGCGTTTGTTTCCTCTCCGTTCTCCAGCGTTCTCCTACGCTACTGTTTGTTTCCTCTGGGTGCTCCAGCCTCCTCCCACGGTCGTGTGCATTTCCTCCGGGTGCTCGAGCCTCCTCCTACGCTAGTGTGTGTTTCCTCTGGGTGCTCCAGCGTTCTCCCACGCTCGTGTGTGTTTCCTCTGGATGCTCCAGATTCCTCCCACGCTAGTGAGTGTTTCCTCTGGGTGCTCCAGCCTCCTCCCACGCTCGTGTGCGTTTCCTGCGGGTGCTCCAGCCTCCTCCCACGCTCGTGTGTGTTTCCTTTGGGTGTTCCAGCCTCCTCCCATGCTTGCGTTTGTTTCCTCTCCGTTCTCCAGCGTTCTCCTACGCTACTGTTTGTTTCCTCTGGGTGCTCCAGCCTCCTCCCACGGTCGTGTGCATTTCCTCCGGGTGCTCCAGCCTCCTCCCACGGTCGTGTGCATTTCCTCTGGGTGCTCTAGCCTCCTCCCACGCTCGTGTGTGTTTTCTTGGGGTGCTCCAACGTTCTCCCACGCTCGTGTGTGTTCCCTCTGGGTGCTTCAGCCTCCTCCCACGCTCGTGTATGGTTCCTCTGGGTGCTCCAGCCTCCTCCTGCGTCGTGTGTCTTTCCTCTGAGTGCTCCAGCCAACTCCCATGGTCGTGTGTGTTTCCCCTGGGTGCTCCAGCCTCCTCCCACGCACGTGTGTGTTTCCTCTGGGGGCTCCAGCGTTCTCCCACGCTCGTGTGTGTTTCGTCTGGGTGCTCCAGCGTTCTCCCACGCTCCTGTGTGCATCCTCTGTGTGCTCCAGCGTTCTCCCACGCTCGTGTGTGTTTCCTCTGGGTGCTCCAGCCTCCTCCCACGCTCGTGTGTGTTTCCACTGGGTGCTCCAGCGCTCTCCCACGCTCGTGTGTGTTTCCTCTGGGTGCTCCAGCATTTTCCCACGCTCGTGCATGTTTCCTCTGGCTTCTCCAGCCTCCTCTCACGCTCGTGTGCTTTTCCTCTGGGTGCTCCATCCTCGTCCCACTCCCATGTGCGTTTCCTCTGGGTGCTCCAGCGTTCCCCACGCTCATGTATGTTTCCTCGGGGTGCTCCAACGTTCTCCCACGCTCGTGTGTGTTTCCTCTGGGTGCTCCAGCCTCCTCCCACGCTCGTGTGTGTTTCCTCTGGGTGCTCCAGCCTCTTCCCACCCTCGTGTGTGTTTCCTCTGAGTGCTCCAGCCTCCTCCTATGGTCGTGTGTGTTTTCTTGGGGTGCTCCAACGTTCTCCCACGCTCGTGTGTGTTCCCTCTGGGTGCTTCAGCCTCCTCCCACGCTCGTGTGATTTTCCTCTGGGTGCTCCAGCGTTCTCCCACGCTCGTGTATGGTTCCTCTGGGTGCTCCAGCCTCCTCCCATGGTCGTGTGTGTTTCCCCTGGGTGCTCCAGCCTCCTCCCACGCTCGTGTATGTTTCCTCTGGGTGCTCCAGCGTTCTCCCACGCTCGTGTGTGTTTCGTCTGGGTGCTCCAGCGTTCTCCCACGCTCCTGTGTGCATCCTCTGTGTGCTCCAGCGTTTTCCCACGCTCGTGTGTGTTTCCTCTGGATGCTCCAGAGTCCTCCCACGCCAGTGAGTGTTTCCTCTGGGTGCTCCAGCGTCCTGCCACGCTCGTGTGCTTTTCTTCTGGATGCTCCAGCCTCCTCCCACGCTCGTGTGCGTTTCCTCTGGGTTTTCCAGCCTCCTCCCGTACTCGTGTGCGTTTCATCTGTGTGATCCAGCCTCCTCCCACGCTCGTGTGTGTTTCCTCCGGGTGCTCCAGCCTCCTCCCACGGTCGTGTGCATTTCCTCTGGGTGCTCGAGCCTCCTGCAACGCTAGTGTGTGTTTCCTCTGGGTGCTCCAGCGTTATCCCACGCTCGTGTGTGCTTCCTATGGGTGCTCCAGCCTCCTCCCGCGCTCGTGTGTGTTCCCTCTGGGTGCTTCAGCCTCCTCCCACGCTCGTGTATGGTTCCTCTGGGTGCTCCAGCCTCCTCCTGCGTCGTGTGTCTTTCCTCTGAGTGCTCCAGCCTCCTCCCACGCACGTGTGTGTTTCCTCTGGGGGCTCCAGCGTTCTCCCACGCTCGTGTGTGTTTCCTCTGGGTGCTCCAGCCTCCTCCTATGGTCGTGTGTGTTTTCTTGGGTTGCTCCAACGTTCTCCCACGCTCGTGTGTGTTCCCTCTGGGTGGTTCAGCCTCCTCCCACGCTCGTGTGTGTTTCCTCTGGGTGCTCCAGCATTATCCCACGCTCGTGTATGGTTCCTCTGGGTGCTCCAGCCTCCTCCTGCGTCGGTTGTGTTTCCTCTGGGTGCTCCAGCCTCCTCCCACGCACGTGTGTGTTTCCTCTGGGGGCTCCAGCGTTCTCCCAGGCTCGTGTGTGTTTCCTCTGGGTGCTCCAGCCTCCTCCCACGCTCGTGTGTCTTTCCTCGGAGTGCTCCATCCTCCTCCCATGGTCGTGTGTGTTTCCCCTGGGTGCCCCAGCCTCCTCCCACGGTCGTGTGCATTTCCTCTGGGTGCTCGAGCCTCCTCCTACGCTCGTGTGTGTTTCCTCTGGGTGCTCCAGCCTCCTCCCACGCTCGTGTGTGTTTCCTCTGGGTGCTCCAGCCTCTTCCCACGCTCGTGTGTGTTTCCTCTGAGTGCTCCAGCCTCCTCCTATGGTCGTGTGTGTTTCCTCTGGGTGCTCAAGATTCCTCCCACGCTCGTGTGCGTTTCCTCTGGGTGCTCCAGCCTCCTCCCACGCACGTGTGTGTTTCCTCTGGGGGCTCCAGCGTTCTCCCACGCTCGTGTGTGTTTCGTCTGGGTGCTCCAGCGTTCTCCCACGCTCCTGTGTGCATCCTCTGTGTGCTCCAGCGTTCTCCCACGCTCGTGTGTGTTTCCTCTGGGTGCTCCAGCCTCCTCCCACGCTCGTGTGTGTTTCCACTGGGTGCTCCAGCGCTCTCCCACGCTCGTGTGTGTTTCCTCTGGGTGCTCCAGCATTTTCCCACGCTCGTGCATGTTTCCTCTGGCTTCTCCAGCCTCCTCTCACGCTCGTGTGCTTTTCCTCTGGGTGCTCCATCCTCGTCCCACTCCCATGTGCGTTTCCTCTGGGTGCTCCAGCGTTCCCCACGCTCATGTATGTTTCCTCGGGGTGCTCCAACGTTCTCCCACGCTCGTGTGTGTTTCCTCTGGGTGCTCCAGCCTCCTCCCACGCTCGTGTGTGTTTCCTCTGGGTGCTCCAGCCTCTTCCCACCCTCGTGTGTGTTTCCTCTGAGTGCTCCAGCCTCCTCCTATGGTCGTGTGTGTTTTCTTGGGGTGCTCCAACGTTCTCCCACGCTCGTGTGTGTTCCCTCTGGGTGCTTCAGCCTCCTCCCACGCTCGTGTGATTTTCCTCTGGGTGCTCCAGCGTTCTCCCACGCTCGTGTATGGTTCCTCTGGGTGCTCCAGCCTCCTCCCATGGTCGTGTGTGTTTCCCCTGGGTGCTCCAGCCTCCTCCCACGCTCGTGTATGTTTCCTCTGGGTGCTCCAGCGTTCTCCCACGCTCGTGTGTGTTTCGTCTGGGTGCTCCAGCGTTCTCCCACGCTCCTGTGTGCATCCTCTGTGTGCTCCAGCGTTTTCCCACGCTCGTGTGTGTTTCCTCTGGATGCTCCAGAGTCCTCCCACGCCAGTGAGTGTTTCCTCTGGGTGCTCCAGCGTCCTGCCACGCTCGTGTGCTTTTCTTCTGGATGCTCCAGCCTCCTCCCACGCTCGTGTGCGTTTCCTCTGGGTTTTCCAGCCTCCTCCCGTACTCGTGTGCGTTTCATCTGTGTGATCCAGCCTCCTCCCACGCTCGTGTGTGTTTCCTCCGGGTGCTCCAGCCTCCTCCCACGGTCGTGTGCATTTCCTCTGGGTGCTCGAGCCTCCTGCAACGCTAGTGTGTGTTTCCTCTGGGTGCTCCAGCGTTATCCCACGCTCGTGTGTGCTTCCTATGGGTGCTCCAGCCTCCTCCCGCGCTCGTGTGTGTTCCCTCTGGGTGCTTCAGCCTCCTCCCACGCTCGTGTATGGTTCCTCTGGGTGCTCCAGCCTCCTCCTGCGTCGTGTGTCTTTCCTCTGAGTGCTCCAGCCTCCTCCCACGCACGTGTGTGTTTCCTCTGGGGGCTCCAGCGTTCTCCCACGCTCGTGTGTGTTTCCTCTGGGTGCTCCAGCCTCCTCCTATGGTCGTGTGTGTTTTCTTGGGTTGCTCCAACGTTCTCCCACGCTCGTGTGTGTTCCCTCTGGGTGGTTCAGCCTCCTCCCACGCTCGTGTGTGTTTCCTCTGGGTGCTCCAGCATTATCCCACGCTCGTGTATGGTTCCTCTGGGTGCTCCAGCCTCCTCCTGCGTCGGGTGTGTTTCCTCTGGGTGCTCCAGCCTCCTCCCACGCACGTGTGTGTTTCCTCTGGGGGCTCCAGCGTTCTCCCAGGCTCGTGTGTGTTTCCTCTGGGTGCTCCAGCCTCCTCCCACGCTCGTGTGTCTTTCCTCTGAGTGCTCCATCCTCCTCCCATGGTCGTGTGTGTTTCCCCTGGGTGCCCCAGCCTCCTCCCACGGTCGTGTGCATTTCCTCTGGGTGCTCGAGCCTCCTCCTACGCTCGTGTGTGTTTCCTCTGGGTGCTCCAGCCTCCTCCCACGCTCGTGTGTGTTTCCTCTGGGTGCTCCAGCCTCTTCCCACGCTCGTGTGTGTTTCCTCTGAGTGCTCCAGCCTCCTCCTATGGTCGTGTGTGTTTCCTCTGGGTGCTCAAGATTCCTCCCACGCTCGTGTGCGTTTCCTCTGGGTGCTCTAGCCTCCTCCCACGCTCGTGTGTGTTTTCTTGGGGTGCTCCAACGTTCTCCCACGCTCGTGTGTGTTCCCTCTGGGTGCTTCAGCCTCCTCCCACGCTCGTGTATGGTTCCTCTGGGTGCTCCAGCCTCCTCCTGCGTCGTGTGTCTTTCCTCTGAGTGCTCCAGCCAACTCCCATGGTCGTGTGTGTTTCCCCTGGGTGCTCCAGCCTCCTCCCACGCACGTGTGTGTTTCCTCTGGGGGCTCCAGCGTTCTCCCACGCTCGTGTGTGTTTCGTCTGGGTGCTCCAGCGTTCTCCCACGCTCCTGTGTGCATCCTCTGTGTGCTCCAGCGTTCTCCCACGCTCGTGTGTGTTTCCTCTGGGTGCTCCAGCCTCCTCCCACGCTCGTGTGTGTTTCCACTGGGTGCTCCAGCGCTCTCCCACGCTCGTGTGTGTTTCCTCTGGGTGCTCCAGCATTTTCCCACGCTCGTGCATGTTTCCTCTGGCTTCTCCAGCCTCCTCTCACGCTCGTGTGCTTTTCCTCTGGGTGCTCCATCCTCGTCCCACTCCCATGTGCGTTTCCTCTGGGTGCTCCAGCGTTCCCCACGCTCATGTATGTTTCCTCGGGGTGCTCCAACGTTCTCCCACGCTCGTGTGTGTTTTCTCTGGGTGCTCCAGCCTCCTCCCACGCTCGTGTGTGTTTCCTCTGGGTGCTCCAGCCTCTTCCCACCCTCGTGTGTGTTTCCTCTGAGTGCTCCAGCCTCCTCCTATGGTCGTGTGTGTTTTCTTGGGGTGCTCCAACGTTCTCCCACGCTCGTGTGTGTTCCCTCTGGGTGCTTCAGCCTCCTCCCACGCTCGTGTGTGTTTCCTCTGGGTGCTCCAGCGTTCTCCCACGCTCGTGTATGGTTCCTCTGGGTGCTCCAGCCTCCTCCCATGGTCGTGTGTGTTTCCCCTGGGTGCTCCAGCCTCCTCCCACGCTCGTGTATGTTTCCTCTGGGTGCTCCAGCGTTCTCCCACGCTCGTGTGTGTTTCGTCTGGGTGCTCCAGCGTTCTCCCACGCTCCTGTGTGCATCCTCTGTGTGCTCCAGCGTTTTCCCACGCTCGTGTGTGTTTCCTCTGGATGCTCCAGAGTCCTCCCACGCCAGTGAGTGTTTCCTCTGGGTGCTCCAGCGTCCTGCCACGCTCGTGTGCTTTTCTTCTGGATGCTCCAGCCTCCTCCCACGCTCGTGTGCGTTTCCTCTGGGTTTTCCAGCCTCCTCCCGTACTCGTGTGCGTTTCATCTGTGTGATCCAGCCTCCTCCCACGCTCGTGTGTGTTTCCTCCGGGTGCTCCAGCCTCCTCCCACGGTCGTGTGCATTTCCTCTGGGTGCTCGAGCCTCCTGCAACGCTAGTGTGTGTTTCCTCTGGGTGCTCCAGCGTTATCCCACGCTCGTGTGTGCTTCCTATGGGTGCTCCAGCCTCCTCCCGCGCTCGTGTGTGTTTCCTCTGGATGCTCCATATTCCTCCCATGCTAGTGAGTGTTTCCTCCGGGTGCTCCAGCCTCCTCCCACGCTTGTGTTTGTTTCCTCTGCGTTCTCCAGCGTTCTCCCACGCTCGTGTGTGTTTCCTCTGGGTGCTCCAGATTCCTCCCACGCGCGTGTGCGTTTCCTCTGGGTGCTCCAGCCTCCTCCCACGCTCGTGTCCGTTTCCTCTGGGTGCTCCAGCCTCCTCCCTTACTCGTGTGCGTTTCCTCTGGGTGCTCCAGCCTCCTCCCGTACTCGTGTGTGTTTCCTCTGGGTGATCCAGCCTCCTCCCACGCTCGTGTGTGTTTCCTTTGGGTGTTCCAGCCTCCTCCCATGCTTGCGTTTGTTTGCTCTGCGTTCTCCAGCGTTCTCCTACGCTAGTGTTTGTTTCCTCTGGGTGCTCCAGCCTCCTCCCACGGTCGTGTGCATTTCCTCCAGGTGCTCCAGCCTCCTCCCACGGTCGTGTGCATTTCCTCTGGGTGCTCGAGCCTCCTCCTACGCTAGTGTGTGTTTCCTCTGGGTGCTCCAGCGTTCTGCCACGCTCGTGTGTGTTTCCTCTGGGTGCTTCAGCCTCCTCCCACGCTCGTGTGTGTCTCCTCTGGGTGCTCCAGCCTCCTCCCACGCTCGTGTATGGTTCCTCTGGGTGCTCCAGCCTCCTCCCATGGTCGTGTGTGTTTCCCCTGGGTGCTCCAGCCTCCTCCCACGCTCGTGTATGTTTCCTCTGGGTGCTCCAGCGTTCTCCCACGCTCGTGTGTGTTTCGTCTGGGTGCTCCAGCGTTCTCCCACGCTCCTGTGTGCATCCTCTGTGTGCTCCAGCGTTTTCCCACGCTCGTGTGTGTTTCCTCTGGATGCTCCAGAGTCCTCCCACGCCAGTGAGTGTTTCCTCTGGGTGCTCCAGCGTCCTGCCACGCTCGTGTGCTTTTCTTCTGGATGCTCCAGCCTCCTCCCACGCTCGTGTGCGTTTCCTCTGGGTTTTCCAGCCTCCTCCCGTACTCGTGTGCGTTTCATCTGTGTGATCCAGCCTCCTCCCACGCTCGTGTGTGTTTCCTCCGGGTGCTCCAGCCTCCTCCCACGGTCGTGTGCATTTCCTCTGGGTGCTCGAGCCTCCTCCAACGCTAGTGTGTGTTTCCTCTGGGTGCTCCAGCGTTCTCCCACGCTCGTGTGTGCTTCCTATGGGTGCTCCAGCCTCCTCCCACGCTCGTGTGTGTTTCCTCTGGATGCTCCATATTCCTCCCATGCTAGTGAGTGTTTCCTCCGGGTGCTCCAGCCTCCTCCCACGCTTGTGTTTGTTTCCTCTGCGTTCTCCAGCGTTGTCCCACACTCGTGTGTGTTTCCTCTGGGTGCTCCAGATTCCTCCCACGCGCGTGTGCGTTTCCTCTGGGTGCTCCAGCCTCCTCCCACGCTCGTGTGCGTTTCCTCTGGGTGCTCCAGCCTCCTCCCGTACTCGTGTGCGTTTCCTCTGGGTGCTCCAGCCTCCTCCCGTACTCGTGTGTGTTTCCTCTGGGTGATCCAGCCTCCTCCCACGCTCGTGTGTGTTTCCTTTGGGTGTTCCAGCCTCCTCCCATGCTTGCGTTTGTTTGCTCTGCGTTCTCCTACGCTAGTGTTTGTTTCCTCTGGGTGCTCCAGCCTCCTCCCACGGTCGTGTGCATTTCCTCCGGGTGCTCCAGCCTCCTCCCACGGTCGTGTGCATTTCCTCTGGGTGCTCGAGCCTCCTCCTACGCTAGTGTGTGTTTCCTCTGGGTGCTCCAGCGTTCTCCCACGCTCGTGTGTGTTTCCTCTGGGTGCTCCAGCCTCCTCCCACGCTCGTGTGTGTTTCCTCTGGATGCTCCAGATTCCTCCCACGCTAGTGAGTGTTTCCTCTGGGTGCTCCAGCCTCCTCCCACGCTCGTGTGCGTTTCCTGCGGGTGCTCCAGCCTCCTCCCACGCTCGTGTGTGTTTCCTTTGGGTGTTCCAGCCTCCTCCCATGCTTGCGTTTGTTTCCTCTCCGTTCTCCAGCGTTCTCCTACGCTACTGTTTGTTTCCTCTGGGTGCTCCAGCCTCCTCCCACGGTCGTGTGCATTTCCTCCGGGTGCTCGAGCCTCCTCCTACGCTAGTGTGTGTTTCCTCTGGGTGCTCCAGCGTTCTCCCACGCTCGTGTGTGTTTCCTCTGGGTGCTCCAGCCTCCTCCCACGCTCGTGTGTGTTTCCTCTGGATGCTCCAGATTCCTCCCACGCTAGTGAGTGTTTCCTCTGGGTGCTCCAGCCTCCTCCCACGCTCGTGTGCGTTTCCTGCGGGTGCTCCAGCCTCCTCCCACGCTCGTGTGTGTTTCCTTTGGGTGTTCCAGCCTCCTCCCATGCTTGCGTTTGTTTCCTCTCCGTTCTCCAGCGTTCTCCTACGCTACTGTTTGTTTCCTCTGGGTGCTCCAGCCTCCTCCCACGGTCGTGTGCATTTCCTCCGGGTGCTCCAGCCTCCTCCCACGGTCGTGTGCATTTCCTCTGGGTGCTCTAGCCTCCTCCCACGCTCGTGTGTGTTTTCTTGGGGTGCTCCAACGTTCTCCCACGCTCGTGTGTGTTCCCTCTGGGTGCTTCAGCCTCCTCCCACGCTCGTGTATGGTTCCTCTGGGTGCTCCAGCCTCCTCCTGCGTCGTGTGTCTTTCCTCTGAGTGCTCCAGCCAACTCCCATGGTCGTGTGTGTTTCCCCTGGGTGCTCCAGCCTCCTCCCACGCACGTGTGTGTTTCCTCTGGGGGCTCCAGCGTTCTCCCACGCTCGTGTGTGTTTCGTCTGGGTGCTCCAGCGTTCTCCCACGCTCCTGTGTGCATCCTCTGTGTGCTCCAGCGTTCTCCCACGCTCGTGTGTGTTTCCTCTGGGTGCTCCAGCCTCCTCCCACGCTCGTGTGTGTTTCCACTGGGTGCTCCAGCGCTCTCCCACGCTCGTGTGTGTTTCCTCTGGGTGCTCCAGCATTTTCCCACGCTCGTGCATGTTTCCTCTGGCTTCTCCAGCCTCCTCTCACGCTCGTGTGCTTTTCCTCTGGGTGCTCCATCCTCGTCCCACTCCCATGTGCGTTTCCTCTGGGTGCTCCAGCGTTCCCCACGCTCATGTATGTTTCCTCGGGGTGCTCCAACGTTCTCCCACGCTCGTGTGTGTTTCCTCTGGGTGCTCCAGCCTCCTCCCACGCTCGTGTGTGTTTCCTCTGGGTGCTCCAGCCTCTTCCCACCCTCGTGTGTGTTTCCTCTGAGTGCTCCAGCCTCCTCCTATGGTCGTGTGTGTTTTCTTGGGGTGCTCCAACGTTCTCCCACGCTCGTGTGTGTTCCCTCTGGGTGCTTCAGCCTCCTCCCACGCTCGTGTGATTTTCCTCTGGGTGCTCCAGCGTTCTCCCACGCTCGTGTATGGTTCCTCTGGGTGCTCCAGCCTCCTCCCATGGTCGTGTGTGTTTCCCCTGGGTGCTCCAGCCTCCTCCCACGCTCGTGTATGTTTCCTCTGGGTGCTCCAGCGTTCTCCCACGCTCGTGTGTGTTTCGTCTGGGTGCTCCAGCGTTCTCCCACGCTCCTGTGTGCATCCTCTGTGTGCTCCAGCGTTTTCCCACGCTCGTGTGTGTTTCCTCTGGATGCTCCAGAGTCCTCCCACGCCAGTGAGTGTTTCCTCTGGGTGCTCCAGCGTCCTGCCACGCTCGTGTGCTTTTCTTCTGGATGCTCCAGCCTCCTCCCACGCTCGTGTGCGTTTCCTCTGGGTTTTCCAGCCTCCTCCCGTACTCGTGTGCGTTTCATCTGTGTGATCCAGCCTCCTCCCACGCTCGTGTGTGTTTCCTCCGGGTGCTCCAGCCTCCTCCCACGGTCGTGTGCATTTCCTCTGGGTGCTCGAGCCTCCTGCAACGCTAGTGTGTGTTTCCTCTGGGTGCTCCAGCGTTATCCCACGCTCGTGTGTGCTTCCTATGGGTGCTCCAGCCTCCTCCCGCGCTCGTGTGTGTTTCCTCTGGATGCTCCATATTCCTCCCATGCTAGTGAGTGTTTCCTCCGGGAGCTCCAGCCTCCTCCCACGCTTGTGTTTGTTTCCTCTGCGTTCTCCAGCGTTCTCCCACGCTCGTGTGTGTTTCCTCTGGGTGCTCCAGATTCCTCCCACTCGCGTGTGCGTTTCCTCTGGGTGCTCCAGCCTCCTCCCACGCTCGTGTGCGTTTCCTCTGGGTGCTCCAGCCTCCTCCCGTACTCGTGTGCGTTTCCTCTGGGTGCTCCAGCCTCCTCCCGTACTCGTGTGCGTTTCCTGTGGGTGATCCAGCCTCCTCACACGCTCGTGTGTGTTTCCTTTGGGTGTTCCAGCCTCCTCCCACGCTTGTGTTTGTTTGCTCTGCGTTCTCCAGCGTTCTCCTACGCTAGTGTTTGTTTCCTCTGGGTGCTCCAGCCTCCTCCCACGGTCGTGTGCATTTCCTCCGGGTGCTCCAGCCTCCTCCCACGGTCGTGTGCATTTCCTCTGGGTGCTCTAGCCTCCTCCCACGCTCGTGTGTGTTTTCTTGGGGTGCTCCAACGTTCTCCCACGCTCGTGTGTGTTCCCTCTGGGTGCTTCAGCCTCCTCCCACGCTCGTGTATGGTTCCTCTGGGTGCTCCAGCCTCCTCCTGCGTCGTGTGTCTTTCCTCTGAGTGCTCCAGCCAACTCCCATGGTCGTGTGTGTTTCCCCTGGGTGCTCCAGCCTCCTCCCACGCACGTGTGTGTTTCCTATGGGGGCTCCAGCGTTCTCCCACGCTCGTGTGTGTTTCGTCTGGGTGCTCCAGCGTTCTCCCACGCTCCTGTGTGCATCCTCTGTGTGCTCCAGCGTTCTCCCACGCTCGTGTGTGTTTCCTCTGGGTGCTCCAGCCTCCTCCCACGCTCGTGTGTGTTTCCACTGGGTGCTCCAGCGCTCTCCCACGCTCGTGTGTGTTTCCTCTGGGTGCTCCAGCATTTTCCCACGCTCGTGCATGTTTCCTCTGGCTTCTCCAGCCTCCTCTCACGCTCGTGTGCTTTTCCTCTGGGTGCTCCATCCTCGTCCCACTCCCATGTGCGTTTCCTCTGGGTGCTCCAGCGTTCCCCACGCTCATGTATGTTTCCTCGGGGTGCTCCAACGTTCTCCCACGCTCGTGTGTGTTTCCTCTGGGTGCTCCAGCCTCCTCCCACGCTCGTGTGTGTTTCCTCTGGGTGCTCCAGCCTCTTCCCACCCTCGTGTGTGTTTCCTCTGAGTGCTCCAGCCTCCTCCTATGGTCGTGTGTGTTTTCTTGGGGTGCTCCAACGTTCTCCCACGCTCGTGTGTGTTCCCTCTGGGTGCTTCAGCCTCCTCTCACGCTCGTGTGTGTTTCCTCTGGGTGCTCCAGCGTTCTCCCACGCTCGTGTATGGTTCCTCTGGGTGCTCCAGCCTCCTCCCATGGTCGTGTGTGTTTCCCCTGGGTGCTCCAGCCTCCTCCCACGCTCGTGTATGTTTCCTCTGGGTGCTCCAGCGTTCTCCCACGCTCGTGTGTGTTTCGTCTGGGTGCTCCAGCGTTCTCCCACGCTCCTGTGTGCATCCTCTGTGTGCTCCAGCGTTTTCCTACGCTCGTGTGTGTTTCCTCTGGATGCTCCAGAGTCCTCCCACGCCAGTGAGTGTTTCCTCTGGGTGCTCCAGCGTCCTGCCACGCTCGTGTGCTTTTCTTCTGGATGCTCCAGCCTCCTCCCACGCTCGTGTGCGTTTCCTCTGGGTTTTCCAGCCTCCTCCCGTACTCGTGTGCGTTTCATCTGTGTGATCCAGCCTCCTCCCACGCTCGTGTGTGTTTCCTCCGGGTGCTCCAGCCTCCTCCCACGGTCGTGTGCATTTCCTCTGGGTGCTCGAGCCTCCTCCAACGCTAGTGTGTGTTTCCTCTGGGTGCTCCAGCGTTCTCCCACGCTCGTGTGTGCTTCCTATGGGTGCTCCAGCCTCCTCCCACGCTCGTGTGTGTTTCCTCTGGATGCTCCATATTCCTCCCATGCTAGTGAGTGTTTCCTCCGGGAGCTCCAGCCTCCTCCCACGCTTGTGTTTGTTTCCTCTGCGTTCTCCAGCGTTCTCCCACGCTCGTGTGTGTTTCCTCTGGGTGCTCCAGATTCCTCCCACTCGCGTGTGCGTTTCCTCTGGGTGCTCCAGCCTCCTCCCACGCTCGTGTGCGTTTCCTCTGGGTGCTCCAGCCTCCTCCCGTACTCGTGTGCGTTTCCTCTGGGTGCTCCAGCCTCCTCCCGTACTCGTGTGCGTTTCCTGTGGGTGATCCAGCCTCCTCACACGCTCGTGTGTGTTTCCTTTGGGTGTTCCAGCCTCCGCCCACGCTTGTGTTTGTTTGCTCTGCGTTCTCCAGCGTTCTCCTACGCTAGTGTTTGTTTCCTCTGGGTGCTCCAGCCTCCTCCCACGGTCGTGTGCATTTCCTCCGGGTGCTCCAGCCTCCTCCCACGCTCGTGTGTGTTTCCTCTGGGTGCTCCAGCCTCTTCCCACCCTCGTGTGTGTTTCCTCTGAGTGCTCCAGCCTCCTCCTATGGTCGTGTGTGTTTTCTTGGGGTGCTCCAACGTTCTCCCACGCTCGTGTGTGTTCCCTCTGGGTGCTTCAGCCTCCTCCCACGCTCGTGTGTGTTTCCTCTGGGTGCTCCAGCGTTCTCCCACGCTCGTGTATGGTTCCTCCGGGTGCTCCAGCCTCCTCCCATGGTCGTGTGTGTTTCCCCTGGGTGCTCCAGCCTCCTCCCACGCTCGTGTATGTTTCCTCTGGGTGCTCCAGCGTTCTCCCACGCTCGTGTGTGTTTCCTCTGGGTGCTCCAGCCTCCTCCCACGCTCGTGTGCGTTTCCTCTGGGTGCTCCAGCCTCCTCCCGTACTCGTGTGCGTTTCCTCTGGGTGCTCCAGCCTCCTCCCGTACTCGTGTGCGTTTCCTGTGGGTGATCCAGCCTCCTCACACGCTCGTGTGTGTTTCCTTTGGGTGTTCCAGCCTCCGCCCACGCTTGTGTTTGTTTGCTCTGCGTTCTCCAGCGTTCTCCTACGCTAGTGTTTGTTTCCTCTGGGTGCTCCAGCCTCCTCCCACGGTCGTGTGCATTTCCTCCGGGTGCTCCAGCCTCCTCCCACGCTCGTGTGTGTTTCCTCTGGGTGCTCCAGCCTCTTCCCACCCTCGTGTGTGTTTCCTCTGAGTGCTCCAGCCTCCTCCTATGGTCGTGTGTGTTTTCTTGGGGTGCTCCAACGTTCTCCCACGCTCGTGTGTGTTCCCTCTGGGTGCTTCAGCCTCCTCCCACGCTCGTGTGTGTTTCCTCTGGGTGCTCCAGCGTTCTCCCACGCTCGTGTATGGTTCCTCTGGGTGCTCCAGCCTCCTCCCATGGTCGTGTGTGTTTCCCCTGGGTGCTCCAGCCTCCTCCCACGCTCGTGTATGTTTCCTCTGGGTGCTCCAGCGTTCTCCCACGCTCGTGTGTGTTTCGTCTGGGTGCTCCAGCGTTCTCCCACGCTCCTGTGTGCATCCTCTGTGTGCTCCAGCGTTTTCCCACGCTCGTGTGTGTTTCCTCTGGATGCTCCAGAGTCCTCCCACGCCAGTGAGTGTTTCCTCTGGGTGCTCCAGCGTCCTGCCACGCTCGTGTGCTTTTCTTCTGGATGCTCCAGCCTCCTCCCACGCTCGTGTGCGTTTCCTCTGGGTTTTCCAGCCTCCTCCCGTACTCGTGTGCGTTTCATCTGTGTGATCCAGCCTCCTCCCACGCTCGTGTGTGTTTCCTCCGGGTGCTCCAGCCTCCTCCCACGGTCGTGTGCATTTCCTCTGGGTGCTCGAGCCTCCTCCAACGCTAGTGTGTGTTTCCTCTGGGTGCTCCAGCGTTCTCCCACGCTCGTGTGTGCTTCCTATGGGTGCTCCAGCCTCCTCCCACGCTCGTGTGTGTTTCCTCTGGATGCTCCATATTCCTCCCATGCTAGTGAGTGTTTCCTCCGGGTGCTCCAGCCTCCTCCCACGCTTGTGTTTGTTTCCTCTGCGTTCTCCAGCGTTGTCCCACACTCGTGTGTGTTTCCTCTGGGTGCTCCAGATTCCTCCCACGCGCGTGTGCGTTTCCTCTGGGTGCTCCAGCCTCCTCCCACGCTCGTGTGCGTTTCCTCTGGGTGCTCCAGCCTCCTCCCGTACTCGTGTGCGTTTCCTCTGGGTGCTCCAGCCTCCTCCCGTACTCGTGTGTGTTTCCTCTGGGTGATCCAGCCTCCTCCCACGCTCGTGTGTGTTTCCTTTGGGTGTTCCAGCCTCCTCCCATGCTTGCGTTTGTTTGCTCTGCGTTCTCCTACGCTAGTGTTTGTTTCCTCTGGGTGCTCCAGCCTCCTCCCACGGTCGTGTGCATTTCCTCCGGGTGCTCCAGCCTCCTCCCACGGTCGTGTGCATTTCCTCTGGGTGCTCGAGCCTCCTCCTACGCTAGTGTGTGTTTCCTCTGGGTGCTCCAGCGTTCTCCCACGCTCGTGTGTGTTTCCTCTGGGTGCTCCAGCCTCCTCCCACGCTCGTGTGTGTTTCCTCTGGATGCTCCAGATTCCTCCCACGCTAGTGAGTGTTTCCTCTGGGTGCTCCAGCCTCCTCCCACGCTCGTGTGCGTTTCCTGCGGGTGCTCCAGCCTCCTCCCACGCTCGTGTGTGTTTCCTTTGGGTGTTCCAGCCTCCTCCCATGCTTGCGTTTGTTTCCTCTCCGTTCTCCAGCGTTCTCCTACGCTACTGTTTGTTTCCTCTGGGTGCTCCAGCCTCCTCCCACGGTCGTGTGCATTTCCTCCGGGTGCTCCAGCCTCCTCCCACGGTCGTGTGCATTTCCTCTGGGTGCTCTAGCCTCCTCCCACGCTCGTGTGTGTTTTCTTGGGGTGCTCCAACGTTCTCCCACGCTCGTGTGTGTTCCCTCTGGGTGCTTCAGCCTCCTCCCACGCTCGTGTATGGTTCCTCTGGGTGCTCCAGCCTCCTCCTGCGTCGTGTGTCTTTCCTCTGAGTGCTCCAGCCAACTCCCATGGTCGTGTGTGTTTCCCCTGGGTGCTCCAGCCTCCTCCCACGCACGTGTGTGTTTCCTATGGGGGCTCCAGCGTTCTCCCACGCTCGTGTGTGTTTCGTCTGGGTGCTCCAGCGTTCTCCCACGCTCCTGTGTGCATCCTCTGTGTGCTCCAGCGTTCTCCCACGCTCGTGTGTGTTTCCTCTGGGTGCTCCAGCCTCCTCCCACGCTCGTGTGTGTTTCCACTGGGTGCTCCAGCGCTCTCCCACGCTCGTGTGTGTTTCCTCTGGGTGCTCCAGCATTTTCCCACGCTCGTGCATGTTTCCTCTGGCTTCTCCAGCCTCCTCTCACGCTCGTGTGCTTTTCCTCTGGGTGCTCCATCCTCGTCCCACTCCCATGTGCGTTTCCTCTGGGTGCTCCAGCGTTCCCCACGCTCATGTATGTTTCCTCGGGGTGCTCCAACGTTCTCCCACGCTCGTGTGTGTTTCCTCTGGGTGCTCCAGCCTCCTCCCACGCTCGTGTGTGTTTCCTCTGGGTGCTCCAGCCTCTTCCCACCCTCGTGTGTGTTTCCTCTGAGTGCTCCAGCCTCCTCCTATGGTCGTGTGTGTTTTCTTGGGGTGCTCCAACGTTCTCCCACGCTCGTGTGTGTTCCCTCTGGGTGCTTCAGCCTCCTCTCACGCTCGTGTGTGTTTCCTCTGGGTGCTCCAGCGTTCTCCCACGCTCGTGTATGGTTCCTCTGGGTGCTCCAGCCTCCTCCCATGGTCGTGTGTGTTTCCCCTGGGTGCTCCAGCCTCCTCCCACGCTCGTGTATGTTTCCTCTGGGTGCTCCAGCGTTCTCCCACGCTCGTGTGTGTTTCGTCTGGGTGCTCCAGCGTTCTCCCACGCTCCTGTGTGCATCCTCTGTGTGCTCCAGCGTTTTCCTACGCTCGTGTGTGTTTCCTCTGGATGCTCCAGAGTCCTCCCACGCCAGTGAGTGTTTCCTCTGGGTGCTCCAGCGTCCTGCCACGCTCGTGTGCTTTTCTTCTGGATGCTCCAGCCTCCTCCCACGCTCGTGTGCGTTTCCTCTGGGTTTTCCAGCCTCCTCCCGTACTCGTGTGCGTTTCATCTGTGTGATCCAGCCTCCTCCCACGCTCGTGTGTGTTTCCTCCGGGTGCTCCAGCCTCCTCCCACGGTCGTGTGCATTTCCTCTGGGTGCTCGAGCCTCCTCCAACGCTAGTGTGTGTTTCCTCTGGGTGCTCCAGCGTTCTCCCACGCTCGTGTGTGCTTCCTATGGGTGCTCCAGCCTCCTCCCACGCTCGTGTGTGTTTCCTCTGGATGCTCCATATTCCTCCCATGCTAGTGAGTGTTTCCTCCGGGAGCTCCAGCCTCCTCCCACGCTTGTGTTTGTTTCCTCTGCGTTCTCCAGCGTTCTCCCACGCTCGTGTGTGTTTCCTCTGGGTGCTCCAGATTCCTCCCACTCGCGTGTGCGTTTCCTCTGGGTGCTCCAGCCTCCTCCCACGCTCGTGTGCGTTTCCTCTGGGTGCTCCAGCCTCCTCCCGTACTCGTGTGCGTTTCCTCTGGGTGCTCCAGCCTCCTCCCGTACTCGTGTGCGTTTCCTGTGGGTGATCCAGCCTCCTCACACGCTCGTGTGTGTTTCCTTTGGGTGTTCCAGCCTCCGCCCACGCTTGTGTTTGTTTGCTCTGCGTTCTCCAGCGTTCTCCTACGCTAGTGTTTGTTTCCTCTGGGTGCTCCAGCCTCCTCCCACGGTCGTGTGCATTTCCTCCGGGTGCTCCAGCCTCCTCCCACGCTCGTGTGTGTTTCCTCTGGGTGCTCCAGCCTCTTCCCACCCTCGTGTGTGTTTCCTCTGAGTGCTCCAGCCTCCTCCTATGGTCGTGTGTGTTTTCTTGGGGTGCTCCAACGTTCTCCCACGCTCGTGTGTGTTCCCTCTGGGTGCTTCAGCCTCCTCCCACGCTCGTGTGTGTTTCCTCTGGGTGCTCCAGCGTTCTCCCACGCTCGTGTATGGTTCCTCCGGGTGCTCCAGCCTCCTCCCATGGTCGTGTGTGTTTCCCCTGGGTGCTCCAGCCTCCTCCCACGCTCGTGTATGTTTCCTCTGGGTGCTCCAGCGTTCTCCCACGCTCGTGTGTGTTTCGTCTGGGTGCTCCAGCCTCCTCCCACGCTCGTGTGCGTTTCCTCTGGGTGCTCCAGCCTCCTCCCGTACTCGTGTGCGTTTCCTCTGGGTGCTCCAGCCTCCTCCCGTACTCGTGTGCGTTTCCTGTGGGTGATCCAGCCTCCTCACACGCTCGTGTGTGTTTCCTTTGGGTGTTCCAGCCTCCGCCCACGCTTGTGTTTGTTTGCT